>NC_142008.1:108222811-108435438 GCF_049901715.1 Pseudonaja textilis | reverse complement strand
TTCTCATTACTTTTTGGTTGCTTCTCTCTCTGTTAAGTTTCCATCCTTCTGGTGCTTTGGAAAATATATTACATGATGTACATGAAAGTACATCTATAGTACGTAGATAATAAAGTCAAAAAAAGGTTAACAACATTTTTACAAAACTATAGATATGTTGAGGCTGGGTGTGACAAGGAATGGCTGGGAGGGGAGGGGCCAGGCAAGGCACCCCTTGAGTGACATTGAGTTGGCCACACCCACCCAGGCACATAACCACTAAGCCATGCCCACCCAGTCACGCAACCACCCCGGTCACATGGCCACCAAGCCACGGCCACCCAGTCACGTGATTCCCCAGCCACACCCACCAAATAAGCCATGCCCACAGAGCCAGTAGTAAAAAAAAATTGAATTGCACCACTGGTGAGGACTACTTGTACCAGAATGGTAGTCTGTTTTGCTTACAGAAGAAAAACACAGTTAATATAAAATACATCATGTAAGGGAAGTGTAAGATCCTGATATTACTTTTTCTACAATTTTCTTCCTCTCATACAGTACAATTATGTGATGAAATATTTGCATGTTTCTTCCTGGAATCAGAAAAAAAGATTTGGTTTTTTTTAACTGATTTATTTTTAAAACTTTCAGTTTTCCCCAAAGAAGAGAGAAAATACTCCTATCCCAAGAGGAAATATTTGTAGCACAACCTAAACCTAGTGTAATTATTGCAGTTAGTGTTGCCATTTTCTAAATTGACTCTGGATTAAACATAGAGAATATCAAAACATCCATTATGAATAATGGTATAAATGCCTATCATTCAAAAATTTAACAGAGACATTCTACTGTATGTTAGTTTGATATGTATTGTTTTTTTACATATGGAAAATGAGAGATTAGGAATGACAGGACTGTATTATTAGCAAATGTTCATTACTGAACTCTGTCTTCAAATAAAGGCATCTTTACTGAAAATGAAAATGTGCTCTGAATATGGATTAACAGTGATATTACTACTGATGTTACTTTCCTGCATATCATGTAAGACTGCTAAATGTGGATTCCAAAACCTTCCTCCCATTCTTCATCAATATTATCAACCAGGAGACATTATAATTGGTGGCATTGTTTCTCAAAGCTTCATCTTGTCTATTCTATCAGATTTCAGCGAAAAACCTCTTCCAATATCATCTGAAGAAATTATGTAAGATTTTCCCCACAATATAGTTTTCGGCAGATCTGTACATTTGAAATGACCAGTTGTGTGTCTAGAAGAGAAATGCAGGAACTAAAGCAGAGTTGTGATTGTTAAAAGTTCAGTTCATTTTATTGCTGCATATCCAGGGGTGGGATTCAAATTTTTAACCATCAGTTCTGTGGGCATGACTTAGGTGGTGGCTGTGGCTTGGTGGTCATTGACTGGGTGGACATGGCTTGGTGATCATGTTATTGGCTGGGCGTGGTCAACTGAATATCACTCACATCGAGGCACGCATCTCCTTGCCTGGCCTCTCATGACTATGGGGATGCTGCAAAAGTCGTAAGTGTGAAAAATGGTCATAAGTCACTTTTTTCAGTACCATTGTAACTTTGAATGGTCACTCCACACAAGCAAAGTACCAGGAAAGGAAGGGAAAAAAACTCCAGAGAGGTTCCTGAGACAGGAAGCCTAGTCCTGCCAAGAATGTAATAAGGGTTAACGGAGAGGCAGTTTTTGTAAGCAACACCAGAATGTTTCTTTCCTGCCTTCCTTAGAGGATTAGGCCAGTAATTTCTTCTAACAACCGGTTCTCCGAACTGCTTAGAATGCTAACAACCAGTTCTAGTGAATAGGTGCGAACTGGTAGAATCCCACTCCTGTGCATATCTATTTCCTATGTTTAGAATACTTCCCAAAAACAAGATAGCATTGCCCTTACCTAAAATCAACATTTCTGAAGTGCCCAAGAAAAGGAATAGAATTATTTGAATTATAAAAATGGAGCAAATGACATTTTATTTGAGATCAAAGGACATTACACCATTGAAGAGGTCTTTATCTTAAATATTCCATTGTAAACACCATTTATGTACTGTATATGAAGAGGAAAATTCAAGAAATGATTTCCTTTCCTTGTCAAAAAACATCCCCTTCCATCGTTTTTGTTCCATCATTTCCCCTTATTTTTCATTTTAACTTTTTTCCATTGCTTATGCCTTTTCATTTTATTTTTTCAAGGTGTTCAAATAAATGCCATTTCATATTATGACATTCATGTTCTCTTTCAAAAAATTTTTTTGAAATAGTCAGCTTTGCAATATAATTAAATGGAAGAAAGAAACCTCACCCAAATGATGCATTTTAAATCAGAAAATAAATGTATTTACACTGCTCTTTAAAAATTGCTGTAAGAGATCATTGTGAGGAATATCTCAGGAAATATAGCATATTTTTTAAACAATGTATTGAAATGAATTGAAAAAGTAAATGCCCTAATTCATGAAGCAATATATATGCTTATAACTCATGGTATCTTTTTGTAGTGTGGTGACTAAAAACTATCAGCATGTCCTGGCTTTGGAATTTGCAGTAAACAAGATCAATGAAAATCCCTTCATTTTACCCAATGTCACCCTGGGATTCCAACATGTATGATGTCTAATCTGCCAGATTGACCTACCAAGCCACAATGCAACTTATTTCCACCAAAAACAAATTTATTCCCAATTATGAGTGTAGTCTCAAGGATAAACTAAGTGCAATCATAGGGGGACTTCGCTCAGACATGTCTCACCTGATAACAAATATTTTAGGTATCTATAAGACTCCTCAGGTAGGATGCATGTACAGAATGCAGAAATAAAACAAAATGGGGTGTTCCAGGTTTATGTTTATATTTAATAGCCAAATAGCAATGCATTTTATGCAATGCAAAGATGTCTTCTAATTAATATTATATGGTTTTATGAAATTGCTTCAAAACAGTTCAAATCATTTCATACAGTCTTCATGAACAGGCAGATGAGAGGTTACTACAATCCTAAAATAATTTCTTAACTTAAAAACTGCATACAAAATTATGTACTTTTAAGTTGTGGTAGAATGACAAAAAGTAATATTTGAGAAACATGTATATTAAACATGGGATAATTAAAATTAAAAGAATATATGAATGATGAAACTAGAAACAACATAGGAAAATATAAGAAGTATTACTTTAAAAAGTTCAGTTAAAGATTACCATTGAGATTTTCATTAAAAAAATCCTGAAATATGATTAGCCAAATACTTATCTGATATGTAGCTTTGTTTGCCACTTATTTGGAGTAATGGGCTTAATAATTCCATTTCTATTTTCATCAATTGATCAATTGATTTCCCTCCTATTAGGCAATAAAGCATGGATTTACAGCTATTAACTCTCATGGCAAATAATTAGAAATATTATGTTAATAATTTTAGATTAGGACAAATAATTATCATTCGCTAATTCACAATACTCCACAGAAATGAATTGTATTTGACTCTATTTGACATTTCTATACATCTCTCATACTTTCAATATTTCTATACACTCCACTTCTAAATGTGTTTGTAGATCCTATATGGTTCCACTCTAAAGAGGGCAAGTAAAGCTGAATTCCTTTCCCCTTATCGGATGATTCCAGATGACACCCTTCAGTATCTAGGAATTCTTCACTTACTCCTCCATTTCAAATGGATAGGGATTGGTTTCATCACTGACGATAAAGATAATGGAGAAATGTTTTCTGAAGCTCATCCTTCCATTATTTTCTGAGAGGAGTATTTGTTTAGCTTTCATAGAAACATGCCCTGAGAAAGTAAATTTTGAGGATTATAAGGAAGATATAGTAAGGAAAGGATCTGAAATCTTTTATTGTTATTATTTTGAACTAGATTAAATTCATCCCAAGAAACAGATCTGTAATCTGAGGAACTACACCTTGATACAGACTTCAATATGGCTAAGGATGAGCATTATCAGCTTGGTAAATTTGCTTTGTGTGGAACAGTTTAGCCTTTCTGAGTTATGTACTGGTTGTGTTAGATAGATAGATAGATAGATAGATAGATAGATATAGATAGATAGATAGATAGATAGATAGATAGATAGATAGATAGATGAAAGAAAGAAAGAAAGAAAGAGAAAGAAAGAAAGAAAGAAAGAAAGAAAGAAAGAAAGAAAGAAAGAAAGAAAGAAAGAAAGAAAGAAAGAAAGAAAGAAAGAATTCTTTATTGATCAAGTGTGATTGGACACACAAGGAATTTGTCTTGGTGCAAGAAAAGAAAACATTCATCATACATTCATCAAGAATCATAAGGTACATCATAAGATCAAATCCGGATTCCTGCAACTACTTTCTAAATGATAGGTTCTATTTTGAAGATGAAAATTCAGAAGGCTAAATTACTGATCAGACAGTTTTACCCTGCATTTAGGGTAACTTTGAATATGATACATTTAATAATCAAATAAGAATATAATTTAACATAAATATGTGTATTATTAATTATACAAGATTTATGAACATAATAAATATGAATATTAACATTCTATTTGCAGAAAAAGAATGTTATGTAGAATTTGATTGATATAAAAATAACATATTAAAACATTGAATAAGAGAATGAAATATTACAACTTGACAAAAACAACTGTATTATTATTAGAATTATATAACTTGTCAAACGTAAATATGATGATTATTTTATCTGTATTAAATAAGTTGTAAAATGTGATTAGAAAGGGGATATTTTTTAAACATAATAGTGGCAAAATTAAAAATTAGAAAGGGGATAAATAATGGAATATTATAACTCAATATAAATTGGTGAATTATTATTGGAATCACATAAATCTGTTAAACACTACAAATATGATTAATAATATTCTATCTGTAGAAAAAGAGGGATATTTAGAATATGGAGATTGACATAAAAATAAGATATTGAAATGGTGAAAAATCAAAATATATATGTGTATTAATATTAAAATTTATAAGTGTCAACTGTATTGAATATGAACAATATTGCCATATTTGTTTTAAAATGTAAGACATTCTGGTACCACACTGTTCACACAATGATATGTTAATAAATAAGAAAAAAAAGTACACACAAAAAAGTTTTACCCTACATTTATTTCCACTAATGCTAAAAGTTCTGCATAGAAAGCCAATCTGTACCAAACAGATTCAGGAATGTCTATATAGAAAGATTTGAAAATCACAGGACCATATTACTTTACCATTTATATCAAGTTTTCATTCCACAGGCATTCTGTTACATCTGGCCTATGGAGGTCAGAAGATTCACCACCTTGCCACAGAATGGAGATAACATTTCTTTCCCATAGGGCCAGTTGTAAATAAATATTTCTTCTCCCTTGTATGCAACACGGATATTTATTAAGCATTATTTCAAACTATGTTCTATGTGCAGCCACTAACTCACACTATTAAACTTAAACTGCAAATTATTTTATTTGATAATGCTAAATATAGTTTTATATATTTTAGAACTGATACAGACAAAACTGAATACAGGTCTTTTTATCCTAGCTTCACTCCTTTCTGAAGCAAGTCTCATTCAACAACACTGCAAGAGATGAGGTTTTTTTTTATCAGAATGGAGTGGTGGTAGCAGGATTTGATGTCATAAATTGGATTACATTCCCAAATCAGTCCTTTGCTAGAGTAAAGATTGGGAGAATGGATCCCCCAAACCCTAATTTTAACCGAGCATTTACCATCAACCAGGATACTATTGTGTGGCACAGCTGGTTTAATCAGGTATGACTTGAATGCATATCTAGAGCAATACGCACATTTTGAAATAACATAAAGAAATTGAAACTTTAAGGGATGGAATACAAACATTTTCAGTGCATTTTAATTTTGAAAAACACACAAGAACTGTTCTTTAGAGCTCTGACAGTTTATTTTCATCTATGAATGAATGAATAATGGCCTGTGATATTACCCAACTTTGAAAAGAGATGCAGATGAATTTTCCTAGTCTTTTTCTTTTTTATATATATAAATATTTTTATTGATTTTACAATTAAATCAAACCAACAACACATACAAAAATGAAAGAAAAGAAAAGAAAAAAGGAGAAGAAAATAGAAAGAAAAGATAGAAAACAATTAAAAACATTCTTATCTTCAACGGTTTGTAAGATCTCTTTTTTTTTAAAACCCTTAATTTATGCCATATACACACACCTAATCCTTACATATATCTGTATATCACTACTATGGATTTATCCTATCCTCTTTTACCTTATAATGTAAAATCTATCTTTGGTCTATCCATTTGTACCAGCAGTTCCAGCTATTGTAGTATATTGAGGTGTCTTTATTTTTTAGTGCCAAAGTTAATTTGTCCATTTCTGCACAACTTGAAATTTTTTGAATGATCATTTCCTCTAATGGAACCTGAGGCTGCTTCCAACATTAGGCAAAAGCTAATCTAGCCTCTGTCAAAATGTGTCTTATTATGTATTTCGCTTTTTTTGATATTTGTTTGTCAAAGATACCTAACAAAAAGGACTCTGGTTTGTATTCGATCTGCGCTCTTGTCATTTCTTCCAGCCAAATTCTAATTTTCTGTCAATATTTTTGGGCTTCTGTACAGGACCACCACATATGGAAAAAAATCCCTCTTGTTTTTGCATTTCCAGCAATTCGGACTCATATTGGGGTGCATCTTTGCTAATCTCGAAGGAGGAAGGTGCTATCTATAAAACATTTTATAGGCATTTTCTTTATATGCTGCCGACTTTGTAATCGTATTGTTTCTACCCCAGACCTTTTCCCATTCTGTTAAAGTGATGCTACATCCTACATTCCTACTCCAGGCAATCATGTTCCCTTTTACAATTTCTTCTTCTAATTCAACTTCTAATAAATAATTATAAAATTTTGTGATATTTTTTTGCCTGATCCTAAAATTTTATCTAATTGCTGGAGTTTATTGTTGATTCCGAATTCTTTCTTGTCCTGTTTATATCTACTTTGAATTTGAAGGTATGCCCACTGATGAATTTTTTGTCCTCGCTCTTGAAGTTCTTCCCGCGATTTCAAATTTCCTTGTGTATCCAATAGATCCTTATAATTAATCGTTTTAGTGATATCCAAATTATTTGGGCGGATCATCACTTCCATTGTTGAAATCCAGATTGGTACTTTTAAATAGTGTTTTTTCCATATTTTCTTCCAATTAGTTAATAATGAGTCTCTGATTAGATGTCTGTGGAAATATTTCTGACTAGTTTTCCCTACATCCCATAAAAAAACGTACCACCCCCTCTGCAAATCATGGCCTTCTAAAAATATTATTCTCTTGTTAGTTAAATTCACCTATTCCTTCAACCTTACTAAAGAGGCAGCAATATAATACAACTCCCAATTTGGAAGTGCCAGTCCTCTCCTGCTCTTCATATCCTGCATTGCCTTTAAATTTATTCTAGGTTTTTTCCCTTGCCAAATAAATTTAACAGTTATTTAGTTGAGTTCTTCAAAAAAAAAATGTGTACTTTAATTGGGATCGTCTGAAATAGATATAGACATTTTGGAAGAATATTCATTTTGATGGCAGCAATCCTGCCTAATAATGAAAGTTGCAGTTTACCCCATGTTTCTAAATCCTTCTTTACCTGTTGCATCAATTTATCATAATTATTTTCCTTGAGTGTCTTACAATGTGCTGTCAACCATATTCCTAAGTATTTAGCTTTCTTTATCACTTATATTTCCATAACTTCTTCTAACTCTATTTTATGTTTTTCTGTTAAATTTTTAGTCATTAATTTAGTTTTCTTCCTATTAATTTTGAGTCCTGCTACTGCTCTAAATTGTTCTAATTCATTCATCAATTTTTGTCCTCTTTCTATTGGTTCCTCAATGAAAAAAATCATATCGTCCGCAAATGCTTGCAACTTATATTCTTCTTTCTTAACCTTTAATCCTTTTATATCTGGGTTCTGTCTAATTCGCATTAATAATGTTTCTAATGATAATATGAAGAGCGGGGGTGAGAGTGGACAGCCCTGTCTGACTCCTATTTCTATTTTTATTGAGCGGGTATATTCCCCGTTTATTATAATATTAGCTTGTTGTGTATCATAAATAGTTGCAATAATATTTCCAAATTTGGTGCCTAAATTCATATTATAAATTTTTTGGATTAAAAATTGCCAATTTAAATTATCGAAGGCCTTCTCTGCATCTAAAAACATAAGTGCAATTTGTTTTTCGGGGTGAGCTTCATAAAATTCTAACACATCTGGTACTATTCTTAAATTGTTCCTAATTTGTCTGGTCGAGAGAAATCCATTTTGGTCTTTATGTATATGTGCGTTTAGCATTCTTTTTAGTCTGCTTGCTATAATAGAAGTGAATATTTTGTAGTCAGTGTTTAACAGTGAAATTGGCCTATAATTGTTTATATATCGGGGATCCGAATCCTCCTTCGGGATCAGCGAAATCAATGCCCCCCCTCCATGAGTCGGGCATCCTGGCTGCCAATAAAACATCATTAAAAACTTCCACCATAAGAGGTCCAATTTGTTCTGCAATTGCCTTGTACAGCTCCCCTAGAATCCCATCTGGGCCCGGGATTTTGTTGTTTTTCTGGTTCTCTATTGCTGATTTCAATGCCAACCAAATAATGCCTTTGTTTAATAGTTCTACCATTTCTTCCCAAATTGCTTTATCTTTCACTTCATCTAAATAGTTTCTTATTCTACCCTCATTAACATCTTCCTTTTTATATAAATCTGCAAAATACTTATGAGCAATTTCTTTTTTCTGTTCTACCTTCTGCTGTATATCCCCCTTACTGTCTATTAGCTGATATATCAATCTTTCTTTCCTTTTTTTTAGTTTATAAGATAGCCATCTTCCTGGCTTATTAGCATGCTCGAAATAAGTTTGTCTAGTCAAATTCAAATTTATAATCATTTTCTCTTGTTCAGTTCAGTTCAATTTATGTTTAGCTATCATTATCTGATTTTGTAATTTTGAATCCTTTGGGGTACTGTAATTGAGTTTCTAGTTCCTTAATTTTTTGTTGTAATTTATTTTACTGGGCATATTTCTCCTTATTCCTCTTGGCATTGTAAGAGATTGTTATACCTCTTATTACTGCCTTCATTGTATCCCAAATGTTTTGTTTCATAGTTATTCCATTATCATTTTCCTTTAAGAAATAATTTAATTCCTCCTTGAGTTTGTTAGTATATTCTTTTTCTCCTATTAATTGCATATTTAACGTCCATCTTTTCTTTGGTTTTCCCTACCCTTCCATATTGGATTATGTAAAATGATCTGCAATGTTATTCTTTGATATACAGTACTCCAGTTTAATCATTTTACTTTGCACACATTGTCTCACATTAAGATATCTTATATCTGTGTGTTTTGATCTTGTCTTTACAGGAAGATTGGAAGCCATCTGTATTGCTGATTGGTTGTCTTCATAAACAACAATAGAATCTGTTACATCAATTCCCATATCAATCAATAGTTGTTTATGATAAACTAAATCCATACATAATAGAGATAAACATGAGAATTCAGCCTCTATTGTTGACAAACTTAGATGTTTCTGTCGAATCAACATCCAATCAACACTTTTCCTAATAATACTACAATAGCTGATGTAGATTTACGTGTACTTACATCTGTAGTGAAACTTGCATCGGCATATGTAGTTAAACTTAGCTCATCTTTAGGCTCCAAATATAATGCATAATGCACCGTTTGTTTCAGATATATTAACACACGCTTAGCAGCTTGCCAGTGCCTTTCAGTTGGCTCACCATTAAACCTAGCTAATTGGTTAACACTGTATGCTATATGTGGCCTCGATCAATTACTGAGATAAGATAAGCTACCAATCAAGGACTGATAAATATCTTTATCAAAAACAGGACTTTGAACATTACTGTGGCTAAACTCCTGGCTTATCAGTGTTTTAGCCAGTTTACAAAGTTCCATTTTAAAATTCTTCATTAACTGGTTAATTTTATCTGCCTGTGAGATTTTGTATCCTCCCCTAGTTTTATCTCTTTTTAAACAAAGATATTGTTTAATTTCACCCAACTGTTTTATCTTAAATTTCTTTTCTAATAGTGAAATCATCTCAGTAGCTTCTTGCTCAGTTTTGGTGATTAATGCTATGTCATCAGTAAACAATAGCAACAATAACTCACGACCAGCACACAGATAGACTGAATAGTAAAATGTAGGTTTTACTTACAGTAAACGGTTAAGCAAAGTCCAACAAGCAGTCCAAGTCATACACGGTTAAAGCAGTCAGTATTCAGTCCAGGGATAATCCAAATAACAAAGTCCAGTATCATAAACAGTTCAGTAAACAGACTCACAGCAATCCAAGAAGAACAATGATCAGCAACAGTCAATAGGGAAAAATGCAGGAACCAGAAACAGCGAACAACAGAACATTGACCAACTAGCAACTAACAACAGAACAGAATAACCTAGGTTTCTGGCTCCATTTTATGGCTGTTTGAGGAACCACACCCAATTACAATTTTAGCATTCCCTTAAAAGACAGTATTAGATGTCTATTCTGGTTTATATATTTTCAACCCAACTGTTAGGTGACTAGCAATTCCTAACAAGGGAGGCTAACTATAAATTAATACATAGATTAAAAACAGACTAAATTACATAATAGATAGAACCAAAACAATACTTCCAATGTCCGTTGCAACAATCTGTCCAACTCTAGGTCTCAGAAAAGACCTTGGTCTTAAGCAACTTCCTGAAAACCAGGGGAATGGAAATGAGTGATATCTCTTTGGAGACAGGATGCTATATCAGACAGTAGAGGTTGAAAAATAAAACTTCTTTTTCTCATTCTCATCAGATGACTTTTCATTGAGAGTACTTGGAGTGCACTGACTCTGAACACAGTGGACTGACAGAAATAGTCTCAAATAAATAGATTGCATACCATTATGTCTTTATACAGTAAGTAGTGACTAGAACTTTGAATTGCACCATCTGAAGGGCATCTTGTTCTACAATAAAGTGCAACTGGTCCATATGGTTTACTCATGCTGAAATTCTCTTGTTTACCTGCCATCTGACTTTCAAGGAGTAGTTGCAACTATAGGATATCCCCCAACGTACACACTAGTTTCAAATGGAAATGTGCAAACTCCAACAAATCAAATATAAAAATGTCCTTTATGTGTGTTGGATCAAACATTTCTAAAGATTGAGTCAAACTCTTTCCTACGCTCACTCAGACCTGAACAGTCATCTGACACTGGGTCAACATATTGACAGAATCAACTGCATAGCTTGGGGTTGAGAAGTACAACTGGTATCATTCATATACTAATGACACAAACTAAGGATGGACTAAGGATGATCTAAGCTTCAATGTAAATAAGGCAGGATGATGTCATTGATACCTGATGTACCTTACAAGATATTTCACTTCATTAAGGTCAATCCAGATAACACCATAATGTGATCGCCCAGGTTGATCATTTGGACCTGTCCAAAGTCCAATCTGAGCATTTGTAGCCACCAAATAGCATGTATACTTTTTCCTGTAGTCCTGAAGAGGTCAAATTGTGGCCTGGTCCTCCACAGCAAAAGAGATCAACCTAAACAAGGCCATCAGTTGTTTATCAGATGACATAATAAATACAAATAGTGTGATATTTT
This sequence comes from Pseudonaja textilis, assembly GCF_049901715.1. Taxonomy (NCBI): domain Eukaryota; kingdom Metazoa; phylum Chordata; class Lepidosauria; order Squamata; family Elapidae; genus Pseudonaja; species Pseudonaja textilis. The sequence continues at coordinate 108,423,742 of NC_142008.1, read as the reverse complement.
AGCACTCTTATCACCATGATGCATCCAGTTGCAGACTCTAACTTGTGTTTAGTGAGATTCACTCCTTTCCTAATCCAACCATACTCTGTGTCTGTTCTGCCACTTCATCTCCTGGAGCTCATTGAAAAAGCAAGACCTGATGCACAGTGAAAGGCTGCACAGAGTAACAATACAATATATACTCAAATAAATCTATCCTTGAGATTATACTCAACTAACATGTATGATATCATGTGATTAAAAACCCTATTTTTCATTATATTCTTACAAATAATGGACGCTGTATAATGCCATGACTCTAGTAACAGTAAACATTTATAGAAATTCTTTTTAAGTAATCATACCTACATTCCATAATTGCTAGGATACCTAATACAACACAGCTTAAAGAATAATAGCCAGTAACTTAAATGGTTTATTAATATTTTCTCTGTGTGAGTAGTTCTCTGTGGTTTAATTCAGGTTTCAAGAGAATTATGTAGCATTTCAGGAAAAATATACTACTGAGTAACCCAGCACTAGAGGCTAAGATAGAAAAAATCTCCACAGCTACCACATATTTTCCTTTTGTGCTCAAATAGGCTGGAATGAAAGCTAACCAAACACTGCAAAAGACCAACATGCTGAAAGTGATTAGTTTGGCTTCATTGAAAGTGCTGGGGAGTTTCCTGGCCAGAAAAGCCACTATAAAACTGGCCACCGCCAGGAAGCCCATATAGCCCAGGATGCAATAAAACATGCACACTGAGCCTTCATTGCATTCTAGTATAATTTCTTCAGTGACTGAAATCATATCAGCTTCTGGGAAGGGGGGAGCCTTTGCCAGCCACAATATACCAATGACTGCTTGGAGAAGAGAGCAGGAAAGTACAATTGAGGTTGACAATTGTTTCCCTATCCACTTTTTCATCCTGGATCCTGGCTTGGTGGCCAGGAAAACTAAAACCACAGTGATGGTTTTGGCCAAGACACATGATACAGCCACTGAGAAGATGAGTCCAAAAGTGATTTGCCGAAAGAGGCATATTATAGCCCCAGGTCTAAAAAGGAACTGCAATGCACAAAGGAAGCAGAGCTGGAGAGAAATGAGAAGAATGTAGGTGAGATTTCGGTTGTTTGCTTTAACAATGGGGGTGTGGTGATGTTTCAAAAAAATTCCAAAAATTACAGCTGTGAATAAAAAAAAGAAGAGGGCCACAAGAGTTAAAGCAAGGCCTAAAGGTTCTTCATAAGTCAAGGAAGTTATTGTCTTAGCAATACATGAAGTTTTGTCTTTGCTTGCATATTGATCTTCTGGGCATCCTATACAATAGTCAGCATCTAAAAAAATGGAAAGTTGCATTCTCTTATTATTTTTTCACATGTTTCTATCCTCAGTAGTACAAAATTATTGTGATTATTGTATTTATAATTATATTTTAGTTTTAAATCCAGTTTATTACTGTTCATTCTGGAGAAGACCTAAAGATGACGCTTCCTTGATGGCATACAATCAATGGATCGATTATTTATGGTATCATACTAACAATTCTAATACTTTGATAATGAGAAAAAAAATGTCAAGCAATCTAAACCTTTCTTTCTTTTTATTTAATCCATGCTTTAGAATATTTAAATAAGAATATCAGATCTTTAAATCACTAGAAGGTTGTACTCATGTTCAAAACAACATAAAGAAAAACTTTTTACAAGTCTTCACTGAACGTGTGCATATTATAAAGAAAAGAATATGGAATGCATTGTTTTATTATTAATTATTCTAGGTTAATTTTTTATAAATAATATACTTAAAACAAGATTTCTCTAGTTCAGCTAACTTAGAATTTAACTGTGAAATCTGAACAAAATCTGTCTTAGATTATTAATTATAATAATTGCATTATACGTAATTGATATTGCTATAACAAAATCCTGTCATGAAATATATTAAATGTTTCAGATACAGATGAGTTAAATTAAAATAATAAGTTTGAATAATCCATGCACTCTTTTTCTGCCATCAACTTAGTGTACGGTATGTACTTGGTTATTACCACCATACAGAAGGAAAGTAAAGTATCATATTTTTTGTGTGATAGCTCTTACCAATCTTGCCTGACAATTTCCCTTCAGGACATATGATACAGTCATAGCAACAAGGTGATTTCTCCTTTTGCTTTTGCTTGAAATAACCAGGATTGCATCTAGCAGAACAAACAGATGTAGGTATAGTCTAATCCATAAATGAAAAAAAATAAAACTTTACCATTCAGGAAAAATATTTGAATACATTCAGAGCACAAGTTTGGATTTTTAAAGACTGATAAATCTACAGAAATTTCTGAATTTCCCATCTGGATAGAAGTTGGGATATGATATAGATATATTTATGAAATTTACATTGAGTTCATACTGAGTTTCTGTAACATTTATTTCCTTAGCATTTTTGGATTGTAAAAAACTTCAAAGGGATATTTGGTTTCAATCAAAGTCCATACAAAGTATCCCTTAAATATGCTTTATGAAATGAAATGCTGTCTTGCTTGATATTGCTCTCTTTGGAAGACCATCCAGAATTTGTTCACTCTAAATGGATTCAGCTAACTGTGTTTGCCTATATTTGTAGGTTAATTACTAGCTTTTTTCAACAGATGAAGCTAAAGAAAATTATGTCGAATACATCTAAAACTCAGGCAATTAACACAAACACCCCTTAGGACTCTGTTCTCTCTCCATTGCTCTTATTTAAACACAAATAGCAATGACTGCATCTCTAGGGTTCTCTCTGTTAAAGTACTGGAGTTTGCAGATAATACAACAGTCATTGATCTAATTCAAGATTATGATGATTCTGCAACTGGCCCTGATGTACAGCCAGAACAATCTGCAGCTGAACATGCTTAAAACTGTACAGATCAGAATGGATTTTAGCAGGATCCCTTTGATTCTACTACCTCTTACTCAACAGCACAGCTTCATCAGTTGCCTCCTTCAAGTTTTGGGGTTCTATAATCTTCCAGGATTTGTCACCTAACATTAGAACCATTATGTACTCTATAGATAGATAGATAGATAGATAGATGATAGATAGATAGATAGATAGATAGAAAGAAGATAGATAGAGATATACAGAAATTATAGATATAGATATTGTACTTGTTTGTGCAAATATTGATATATCTCCTGCCACCTCATTGTATTCTGGTTCCTAACTGATCTGATTTCTGTTAATTTTAATGTTTTTAATATTTAATATTTTTGCTTTCATTATATTTTAAGCTGCCTAGAGTTACCTGACAGTGAGATGGATGATATATAAATGTAAGAAATAAATAAATGTTCATGTAGATATGTATATAGTTTTGTTGTCTTAAGTTTTCGCGGGTACTTACATGTATGGCATTCAGCTTCGTTCGGGTATTTTCCCACGTCATTGTAGTTGTGCTTTTAAAGTTGTAGCAACGTTTTGGCAGAATCTCATCTGCCATCATCAGGCAGATCAGATGTAGAAACCTGATGATGGCAGATGAGATTCTGCCGAAACGTTGCTACAACTTTAAAAGCACAACTACAATGACGTGGGAAAATACCCGAACGAAGCTGAATACCATATACGTATATGATTTTATATATACTATTTTATAATTTAGTAATGATAATTTTAATTTAATTAATTTAATTTTAATATGTAGTATACATAGTACATTATGTAGAATACGTAATATCTCTCTCTCTCTCTCTCTATCTATCTATCTATCATCTATCAATCTAACTATCGACCATGATAGACTTGCAGGGCCAGGTCTAAGGAGGCTCATTTCAATTTCATTGTACACATGTTGTTGCACATTGACAATAAATGTTGGTTTGTTTGTTTGATTGATTGATTGATCTATCTTTCAGTGGCTAAGGTATTGGCCTACAGAACAGCAAACTGTGAATTCAGTTGGGTGGCTTTGGACCATTCACTCTCTGTCAGACAAGCAATTTTACACACACACACACACACACACGCACGCACACACACACACACACACACACACACTATATATATATATATATATATATATTTGCACATTTGTATGACAAGGGATTTAATATTGTCAACTCAAAATCATAGAAGGTAAAAATTTGAGACTACCGGGTTAATGCTATTGTGCCAAGTGATGGCATTATCATTAATCATAAGCATCTTCTCTTTAGACCAAGGATCAAGTTTCCCAACTTTCCTTCAATGAAGGGATTGGTTTGGGAATGTTATCCAGTTTATTATATCAAATCCAACTAACAATTCCCCATTCATATCAAAAGAAATTACATCTCCAGCGCTGTTATTAAATGAGAGTTTTTTCAGATAATAGTGGAGCTGGACATGAAAGAAAAAATAAATAAGGACATATAATAGGACAAGTTAGGGAAAACATGAAATTATTTCATTCTGAGTATTGTAAGCCACAGATATCTCCAACAGCATTCATCATTGCCTTCAATTATTAATTACAATTATAATCCAACTACTAAGTTATTGTATGTCCATTCAATTGACTATGAAACCTTCTGTGAGTTTCTGGACACCACAAAAGAGATGTTGGAGTAACTGCTTTATGTTATATGAATTTTTTTCTCATGTGAGTAGGATAACTCTTTTAATCTCTGTGTACAGAGGGGAGAGAGAGAAAGAGAAAGAGAGAGAGAGAAAAGAACAATAGATGCACTACTTAACTGTTTAATGTTTACATGTTCCAATTCTATAACCCAATAAAGAGAAAAAGATAGATGGAAAAATGAATTCATAAAATTTTGGTAAAATATATATATTCATCCCACATATAATTAAACATTTAAATTAACTGACTTAAATATAATGCTTTTTTTTTTATATAAACTACTTTACCTGCCAGGGCTGCTGATTTTGAAGGTGCAATTTAGCATTCTTTAGCATTCTATATTTTTGTAGACTTGACTGCATATCATGTAGAGCATATCCAACAGCAGAAACTGAATTGTATATACTGTAACTATGGCCAGTCATGCTCATTTCAAAAAGAGTTGCTGGAAGGGTCTCCAATCTCTCTTTTCCAGTGCAAGTACTATCTTCAATCACAGATGATGTGGGATAATCATAACCAAATGCTTGTTCCCACACTTCTTTCACAAACAAATCTTCTTTTATGAATAAATGATTCCTATTTTGAAGGAATGTTTGAAATCCTGAAACTTCATTGGAGTAAGCAGCAAAGGAAAGAGCACCATGGAGGGTTTCCATATCCCATCCCTTTTGAAACACGAAGGAAGCAAGATCCAGTTCAGAGATCAGAATCCACACTTTAGCTTTAGGCTTTGTAACCACTTCTTCCATATAAGGTAAATATAACAACAACCTCAAAAGTAAAACATTTTGTTCATAGACTATTACTGTATTGGCTTTGCTGTTCATGATAATCTCATACAATTTCAAAAATTCTTTCATTCCATCAAAAATAGTATTGATGAAAAAAGGCATAAGTTTTTGTAAGAATTCAAAACAAATACCAGATTTAGAAAACAAGGGAAGTATGTTTTGCTGAAATTCTTCTATCAGTTCTTCTTTAACTAGAACACCAATCCAGATCCATCTGAAGTGCAACAATAGCAGACAAATCCCTTCGTACTGATGTTCCTGATTTGGGACCATTTCATACAGAGAAATCTTCTGGATTTTCTTCTCCATTTTTGGAAGGGAACTATACACAAACTAGAAATATAGCAATTAGATGGGAGGTTAAAAATAAGAGACACAAAAAGGGAGAAATATAATTCAAACATCATGGGGTTCAAAAAAATAGATTGCTCCATCTATAAATTTATCTAAGATGAATTGTATGAAGGAATTTTAATTTTTTAATTTTGGGATACCTTCTCTTAATTTGTGATTATTGAGATAGAATTCAGGATTCCTAAGAAGAAATGACAATGTAGTATTTAAGTGGCAATTAACCTCTGCCTTTTAGGACTGTCATCAGTAAAAGAAAAACTGTCAAAAATGTACTATACATGAACATTAATTAGGCATAATGAAGTCCTTTGAAAACATTCAAATGTTATGATGCACTTATATTCACAAGAAGCAGAAAAGAAAAGAAATCAGACAGTGATCAGCAAATAGCCTAGAGGTGAATTTTAAAGTTTCTAAAAACCTCTCATGCATAATATCCTCATGCATAATATTGTGATTACTATAAGTTGTTCTTAAACAATTGCAGGAAGCAGAAAAATGTTCTCATCAATTTAAAAATGCAATAAATGTATGATTATGTAAAAGTGAAAACACCACCCAGAATATTAATAGGTATCAGTATCGTGTGCAGCTTTGGAATGGTGCAGAAATGATCCATGCAATAGGGTGACAGAAAACAGTAGTGTTTGAGAACCTTCTAATGAGCATTCTTGGACTCAGAGTATAAATTACAATTGAGAAACAATGAAGATTTCTGCCCAGAATTGCTAACAGGGAACATCAGCATGAATTCTTGGGAGAAGAACAATCCCTTTTTTGCCTTTTTGAAAAATGAACACTCTGATCTTCTTCTCTTTAGATTGTTATGTCACGGAGGCTGCTTATGTCATTTGAAGATTCAGCCTATGTCAAGAGTTGTTTTGGACAGTTGCCTATGAGGAAAGGCTTAAAAGAGGCTCTGTTGGAATCACATAAACTGATATTCAAAGGTGTTTGAATCACAAAAGCTGACACTCAAATGTTATTATCTCAATGATAAAGTTTAAAACTTTCACTTAAAGTACTTCAGTCTATAAGAACCTGCATTTATCTACTGATATTCTAAATGAAGGATCAATCTGTACTTTTTAAATAAGATAAAAAATGTTGAAGAACATAAGTAACCCTGAAGTTTCATAACTCATGAAATATCCTACCTGTGGAACTTTGTACATTTCCAAAATACATGACAAATCAAGAGAGATTTCAGGATACAGAGCTCCAGTGACAGAAATAAGGTTGTTCTTGGTACCACATTTATAATTTGGAATTAATCTGCTTGTAGGGGAAAAAAGTTCCAAGGTGGTATGAAAGGTCCATTTACCAGCATATTTGTCATGGATTTTGAAGCCCAAGGTAATATTGGGTAAAATCTAGAGGTTTTCATTAATGTCTTTCACAGCAAATATGAATGCCAATACATGCTGGTAATGCTTAATGAAAACCCTGTAAGAATTATATAGTATATTATAAAAAGACATTTGAAAAAGACATTGCAAAGAAGGTGTGATTCATAAATAATTTTTTGGAAGTCAACCATTGATTCATAATTTAAATAATATCTCTCAACATTTTTGATGATGCAACAATTATCTGAAATGAATTTGTGTTTTATCTTTTTGCAGTGCACATGCATATGGTATGTTCATAGAGAAATGAATAATTTAAAAATGAACTTTTATATTTAAAATATTGGATTCCCCATCCCCACATTAAAAGAACTCTATACCTAATGTGCAATTCCTTCTCTTACTTTAATAAAATATTTTTATTCTTTCTCTCTTAGCAACAGTAGTCTAGCATTAAAGTTAAAATAATAGGGAAGAACAATAACAATATTAGTATTATCTACAATAGCAAAATCCACTCATTTAGACATGCAGAACTCAAATGTTCACCTACTTAATTGTATAAATCCATGCTCTATTTTTAGGATTTGATTTAATACAAATAATATTGTCAATTCTAATATTATCAATAAATATATTTGGACCTAGGGCTGTGCAATCATTGAAATGTTTCTTATTTTTATTTATTTATTAAACTGGTATGCACCCATATCACCTAAAAGTGATATTTTAGAAATAAATAGTTGCGTTACAATCTAATTTATAAATTGCTCAAAAATAACTTTAATAAGCATGCAGTTAGGAAAAAAAAGGCATTATTACTTACATAGGTTTATCAATAAATTGAAGAATAGGGTTTTCGTTGAAATCAGGCTTATCTGTCACTAAAAGAAAAAGTGAAGTAATGGCACCAATGATGACATCTTCAGTTTGGAAGTACCTATGATGAGCAATAGGAAGATCACTAACAGTACATTGCGCTCTCTCTGAGTGGCATGTCATGTAAGGAAACCACACTGAAAGAAGAATCAATATCATTCTCAAAGAATATTAAGTGATGAAATAGTTGGCCTTATTCAATTATGAAGCATCCCTGAGATGACCACTCATACTTCATTCTCGTCGCATTCTATGCTAACACTGTTTATTGCAGTATAAAGCATCCAGAACCATTACCTATCCTTCATTTCTAACTCAAAATGTTAATTTACTGAGGATATTTATATTATCTACCAATTCCCAATACGCAGTCAAACTAATCAGTATTTCTCCAGAATGGCTATGCAGAATTAATTATTTTTATTCATGATAATTACGGGGAAAGAAAAATAATTCTATGTTTAGATATCTGTCTTGTATCATAAGGAAGTTACTTTCCTACTATGAGTTCTAGCATGGCATAAGCATAAAGCCAGCTGGGTGATCTTGAGTCCATCGTTCTCTCAGCCCTAGGAAGAAGGTAACAGCAAATCTCTTCTGAAATCTTGTCAAGAAAACTTCAGGGACTAGTCCAGTCAGTCTCCAAGAATCAGGACTAACTTGAAACCAAAGTGTTAACCTGAAAAATTCTATGGTTGTGTAGAAGTAATTTTACTAGTTTCAATATTTAATTCAGTACTCTGGATGCAGACTGTGTCAATTCATTTATTTTTGTATGCTATTCTTGTCCTAAGAAAACAGCTTTACTTTTGTAGGGATGATTCCCACATTTTATTCAATAATTTTTCCCACTTTAATTGCAATGTTCCCTATTTGGCCATTGAGAAAATTGTTTGGGCATAGTTACTGTGGTACAATTAGAAATTATTTCATCCCTTTCCTCCTACACAGTCATTCTCCAAAGCAAGGGTGTCAAACTCAATTTCATTGAGGGTCAGATCTGCTGCCCTCAAAGGACAAGTAGGTGTGGCTGGATGGTCACATGACTGGGTGGGTGTGGTCCAAGAGAAAGAGTGTTGCAAGGCCAGGCTACCAAGTGGGGCATTGAGGTGCTGGTGCAAGCACGATCTGACCTATAAAACCTGGTTTCAAAACATGGTCAGATCCAACCCACGTGGCCATCCTGGAGCCAGCAACACACCACCCCACTGCCTCAGCTTCATTCCTTGGGCATGCACATGGGGGCTGGGAGGGTTAGCATCCCAGGTGAAAGGGAAGCACTCAGAAGTGGGTCAGCCTATGGACAAGACAGTCCTCAGGGATGCCAGGTCCCTCACATGCTCACCACCTTCTGTGAGCATGCCCAGGAGACAGCAGGGGGGGCTCTTGAGTTAGATCTAAGGTTGGTTGTGTTCTGGCCTGGATGGATGCTGTCAAGTTATAGAATAGATCAGCACCATGCCCTCACCAGAGCCTTCATGCCCCACTAGTTGGCCTGGACTTGCAATCTGTGAGGCTTCCCTTTCACTTGAACCACTCCCTGTTGGAAGGCCATGGCTGGGTTTCTTGGATGCAGACCCCGACCCAGGTGAAGCAAGCAAGGGCTATTCTACACATGCCTAGAGACTCCCTGGTCAGCCCAAGCTGCAGTCTCCCTCTGATCTACCCACCTAAGTGCTGGATCGGGGCACAGCCCCTCCCCAACTCATGCCTCCAGATGTAATGTCTCACAGCCTCATATGTGGATGACCCTGGCCAATCCCTATCCATGGGCATAGCGAATGGGTGAGGCTCTGGCAGCCTTTCCTCCACCCACAGATTGGGAAACCTGGATCAGCTTTGCTGGTGGGTTCAAAGGATTGTGAATCTACAGGTGCCAAGGGTAAGCTTCAGGTATGAGCTTTCCAATGGGGGCAGGGGCTGTCGTAGTAAAAGGGAAATGCTGCTAGTTTCCCCCCTCCCCTTTCTGAGCCTGGCCTCATAGCTTATGAGGTTTCACTTTCACTGAGGCCATCTCAGCTTCTGCATGGAAAAGCTATGGCTGCCAGCAGCATGGCTATCTGTAGCACTGCCAAACTCTCTCCTTTGTCCATGGAAAAAAAGCCTGGAAAAAGCAAAGAACTGGCCTACATCACCACAGTCCAGCCGAGGCTGACAGGGTGCTGATCTACAAATTGTAGCAGCCATCCTGGCATGAATATAGTCAGCCTTAGATCTGACCCATGCAGCTGCCTTCGAACCAGCTAGAGACTACCCCATTGTTTCAGCCTTACCACCTGGGTGTGCACTGAGGAGGCAGTAAGTGCTGACTTACTGGGTGAAAGGGAAGCACACAGAATACAGTCAGCCTGTGGAGCAAGATGGTCCAGGGGTATGCTAGGCCCTATGCATATTAACCACCTCCTGTGCAAGTGCCTAGGGGTTGGGGTCAGGCAGGTGGACACTTACTGGCTTCAGGCCAGCCTTGCTGATGTAAGGCTGTGCACATTCCAGACTGAATGGCCACCACCAGGTTGTAGATCAGCACCCAATCAAGCTGGTCCAGGCTGAGATGCTGCAGGTTGATCCTTCACTGTTTCCATGGTGGCTCCATGGGCCAGATATAACCACATTGTGGGCTAGATCTGGCCTGCAAGTCTTGAGTTTGACACCCCTGCTTTAAAGTATAAATAGCTACCTCCCTCATAAAATGTACTTGGTGATGAAAGCATTTGTGATAATCTGCAAAAGTCATCCTCCATCATTATCTAGGCTCTGATAAATAATGACTAATGCCAATTTCATCACAGTGTCAAGGTTACTTTGTGATATTTTTGACATAATTTGAAAGTATTTCAAAGGTGCCTTTTCAATTGGATTGATTTTTCACCCTGAAGAAGAAGACAATGTTTTGCTCCTCATCCAAGAATGTTCATCAGTTCTGGCAATTTTAAAGGATTTGCTGCTAAGGATCAAACTCCTCCTAAATATGAGTTTTTGTGCCGTGTTTCTTATCCACTAGAATATATAATTGTCAGTTTGTAGGTGGAAGAGAACTTCTTCAAAGACATCGTATTTAGTGGTTGGATTCAAAAAAATTTACTACCAGTTCTGTGGGCGTGGCTTGTTTGGTAGGCGTGGCTTGGTGGTCATTTGACTGGGTGGGCGTGGCCAACCTGGCAAGGTGGTGAGGCACCTTGCTATGAGTGATGTTGAGTTGGCCACGCGCTCTCAGTCACATGACTGATGCTGCAGATACAGGGTGATTTCCTGCATACCTCCCCCCCACCCTTGGGCTGACCCCCAAAAAGCCCGACTAAAGATCATGACTGCCTGCCAAGTCTGCCTACCAAATGGGTTTTGTTTTGGGGTGATTTTTGTTTTGTTTTTTGCCAGAAGTCCCTAGGAGATAAATTTGCACCACCAAATCTTACTGTACCTTGTTGCGGTTCTGCCTGTTGCTGCTGCAGCCATCTGTCTGCCCAAGTAAAGAATCACACCAGCTCAGGGAGACTGTGAGGCACAAGAGATGAAGCCAAGGCACTCACCTCATAGCACTCAACTTCACTCTCTCTCGCTCCGGTTAGGCGCTCCCAGCATGCACAAGGAGTGTGAAGGGAGGCAGACACCACATAGATGCGTTTTAAAAGTCAGAGAACTTTGCCCAAGACTTCTTGTGAATTCAGGGGCTACATCTCTCCCAATGATGAGTTGGTGGAGATCTAATGAAACATCTTCCAGCTCTTAAAGATTGACTTTAAGAGAGCCCCATGGAAGAAACTGAGAACAAGAGCAAAAGGAGTGCTGGCAGGGGCGACAGGAGCATGTGATGGCTCCCTCTGGGGTTCCCTCCTGGGTGACAGCCAGGGATTCAGCACCTCTTTTCCTCAGAGGCATGGTGTCTGCCTCCCTTCACACTCTTTGTGGAGGGACACACAGCCTGTCACACACCCCTGCCACTATGTTTCCTCTCAGTTCTTGGCTTCTTCCATGGGGGCACTCTTAAAGTCAACCTTTAAGTGATCCTGAGACATCCACCTGCTTGTGCAGTGCCCACCTTCCTGGAGCATGCTTTCTTCCTTCTCCTGGCAGACATGCCTCTTCCAGCCTGGCCCAGCCAGCCAGCAGGTGACCACATGTCCTGGGGCTTCTTGCCCCCCTTGTTGTGAGATGCCTTCAGCTGCTGCATGCTTTTTTCAGTGCAGCTGCAATCCAGCAATCCAGCAACTTCACCGAAAAAAGCATGCCCTGTTCTGTTTGCCAGGCCCAGCAAGTCTGAGCAGCCAGTGCATAGAACAGGGCTGTGACAGACTGTTGGAGAAGCAAAGCAAAGCCAGAGATCAATAGCCGCCTTTTTCACAGCACAGAAATCTTCCCCGAATTGACTGGCTAGTCTTCTCTTTTTCCACCTGTTTGTTTTGTATGGCCAAGGAGGAGATCAGCTGGCCAAAGAGGCGGCTGCTGAAGGTGACTGTTTTTCAGTCTTCAGTTGCCTTTTCAGCACAGAAATCTTCCCCAAATTGGCCGGCTAGTCTTCTCTTTCTCCACCTGTTTGTTTTGTATGGCCAAGGAGGAGGAGATCAGCTGGCCAAAGGGGCAGCTGCTGGAGGCTCCACTTCTCCAATGGTCTGGTGCTGCCTTGTTTTATGTGCCAACTGCTCAGACTTGCCAGGAAGCCCATATAACCCAGGACAGAGTAAAACATAGTTACTGAGACTTCATTGCATTGTAATACAACTTCTGTAGTTTCTGAATATAGGTCCATTTCTGGGAATGGAGGACATGTTGCCAACCAAATTGAACAAATGGCTGCCTGAATAAAGGGACAAAAAAGGACAATGGAGATGGCCAATTCTCTCCCTACCCACTTCCGTACTCTGGACCCTGGTTTGGTGGCTATGAATGCTAAAAGCACAATGATGGTTTTTGCCAATACACAAGATACAGCCATAGAGAAGATAATGGCAAAGCTAATTTGTCAGAGAAGAGAAATGATATTCCCAGGTGGAATGAGGAACTGAAATATACAGAGGAAGCAGAGCAATAGAAAGACAAGGAGCATGTAGGTGAGATCCCAGTTGTTGGCTTTGACAATGGGGGTGTTATGATGTTTCACAAATGTTACTAGTAATAAAAGAGTGACGAGAGAAAAAGAAATAGCCAATAGAGCTAAGCTCATCCCCAAATAATTTTCATAGGACAGGAAGGTAATTATCTTCCTAATGCATGAGTCACGCTTCTTGCTTGCATATTGATCTTGTGGACATTCATAGCAGGTATCTGTGTCTAAAGGTAAAAAAGTTGATTCAGCTATGATTACTGTCTCATGATTTATTCCAGTTTAATTAGTAATTATCAATAACACAATCCCTTCATGTAATTCATAAATAGATATAGATAATATAGAGAAATGGAGATGATAGAGCTAGAGAATAGAGATAGGGGTGATTGAGATAGAGGTAGAGATAATAGAGATAGAAATAGAGATAGGGAGAAGTAGAGATGAAAGGGATAAGGATAGGGATTACTCAATGTATTATCACTGTTATCTTCTGATAAACATCTACTATGCATAAATATTTAATGTATGTTATCTAAATAATGAGAGATATACATACAATACATTAAATGTATGCATATTATATGCATTATATAATGTACAGAGACCTTTCCTAAAGAAGAAAAGGTTAGTTCAGCTGTGATTGTGAGCTAAGAAATTATCCTTTGTTGATCAAGAACATAAAACCATAAAATTAAGATTTTAAAAAATTGCAGATATGTTCCTTATTTAAGAAATTTTCCTGATGTAATTAGCTTGCACTGTTTATTCCACATAGGACAGAAACTCCTATGTGAAAATCTGCTTAAGAGTAATTGATGTTGCAATTCAGAAGAACAGCAAAGGAGGGTTTAATTCTAATCCTCCTCTACCAAGGAGGGTTTAATTCCACTTTTTACTGGTTGCACATATTTGTTACTGCTAAGAGATATAGGCAATATTGTAGAGTTACATTTCATGACAAAATAAATTGCTAAGCCCCAAAAATCCAGTACAGAGAGAGTTTGAATACAATAAGATGCCTTGAATTATTTATAAATTTGGCATCATCCCTTATGACCCTGAAATAATACCTGAACCCCTTTTATCTAAAAATTAAAAAGCAATAAATAGAATTTTTTTTTATGTCTGCTGTAGTCTTTTCATTAGGCTTCCTCTGATACCACAGAGATATGAAATGCTAACTTTATTAGAATAAAAACTTTTATTCCATCTTTGGTCAGTATTCCTCAATCTTTCTCCTAAGTACAGTACTTGAAATTAATCAGTCACTTGTACCTAAAAGCTCCATGCTGACTTGAAATTCTTCCTTCAGGACCCCGGAAGCAGTCACAACAGCAAAACTGCTTTCCTTCTTGCTTTTGTTTGAAATAACCAGGGAGACAGCTCTCTGTACATGATGAAATGGGTAAGGCCTTGTAAATGAACAGGAAGGAGTGTTAACCACTACCATTTATACAAATAGTCCTCAACTTACAACCACAATTGAGTCCAACATTTATGTTACTAAGTGAAACGTTTGTTAAATTATTTAAATGATGACACTGCAATTGTCATAAATGTGAGTCAGTTGTCAAGCATCCAAATGTAAATCATGTGACCATGGGAATGCTGCAATGGTCATAAGTGTCAAAAAAGGTCATTAGTCACTCTTTTCAGTACCATTCTAAATTTGAAAAGTCACTAAACAAACTGCTGAAAAAGGAGGATTATCTGTAGAAATATTCTGGGTATATCTTGGGCAAAAACATATCCTTTAGGGATCAACAATTTAGAAAAAAGAGATATATGCAATGGAAAAAAATTCATATAATTTTGCAAATATTTAACATACTGTAAATTTATAGCTTTTTAACATTTCATTTTATTTGGGGGGATGATGTAGTCAAAGTAGATTCAGAATTATAGTCAGAGATTTATAGCACAATATCTTTGGTTTTGTTGTTGTTGTTGTTTGTTCTTTGCTTTTTGTGTTTGCAAATCAGTCTTGGCTTCTGGGGACTGCCTGAACAAGTCCCTGCAAGATTTCAGAACTGGTTTGCTATTGCCTTCTTTCTAGGCTAAAAGACAGTATGGCCCAGGATCTCCTAATTGGCTTTTTATCTAAGGTGAGACTAAATTCTAAACCTGGTTTCTAACCTAATATCATTAATCAGATTAGAACTAGAAGTGATTGTGGAGGTCTTCTAGTCCTTTTAGTCTCTCCCTTGATTAGTTTCCATCTTTTGTTTCTTGTCTTGCCTTCTGGTGCTTTAGGAATAAGTTTACCATCTCTTCTTTGTGGCAGCCCCTCAAATACTAGAATAGTGCTATCATATTCCCCCAAGTCCTTGTTTTTTCTGGACTAATCAAACCCAATTCCTGAAGCCATTCGTATGTTTTTCTCTCCAGGTCTTTAATCATCTTAGTTGCTTTTGTTTGCACATTTTCCAAAATCTTAATAACCTTTTTGTAATGTGGTGGCCCATACTCGATGCAGGATTCCAGGAGTGATTTTATTAAGGATTTATAAAGCATTACTAATACTTCATGTGATTTAGATTTTATGACTCTGTTTATAAAACCAAAGATTGTATTAACTCTTTTGGCTGTTGCTGCACACTACTGGCTCATGGTTAAATGATCATCCACTAGGACTCTATGGTCCCTCTCACAGTTACTGTTTTTGAGCCAAGTTTCATCTAATATGTATTTGAACATTTGGTTTTCCTGTCTAGGTATAAAACTTTGCTTTTTTTCCCTTATTAAATTGCTTGTTGTTGGATAGGGCCCATTGTTCAAATCTGTCAAGATGTTTTTGGATCCTGAACTTGTCCTACTGTCACCTGCAAATTTGATGAATTCCTCTTCTATTCCCTCATCTAAGTCATTTATTAATGTATCAAAGAGTACTGACCCTAAAAACGGAAACTTGTGGTACCCCATAGCTTACTTCCCCACATGTATATGTAGTATCATTAAGGACTACTTATTGAGTATGGTGTCAGCCAATTAGAAATCCATCTGGTGATGATGCTGTCTATCCCATATTTTTCTAATTTACCAAGTTGTAATCTACTTTGTCAAATGCATAATGTCCACAGTATTTTGCTGATTCTCTAATTTAATCATTTTGTCAAAGAACAAAATAAGATTGGTTTGGCATGATCTGTTTTTAACAAACCCATGCTGGCTTCCAGTTGTAACTTTTTTTGTTTCTAGATGCTCACAGATCTGTTTTTTTTATATATTTTTTTTCCAGGATTGCTATTAGGCTGATTGATCTATAGTTTTCTGTGTCTGTCCCTCCCCACCACTTTTTTAAAAAGAACCACATTTTTATTAGCATGATGTAAGAATTTTAATTCCACAAGTAAACTAAAAAATATACACTTTAAAAAGCTAATGGTTTGTGTACATTTTCCTTCTAAACTCTTTCTCCTAAGCATGGTTTGTTGCAATTAAATAAAAACAGCCATTATAATGTTTAACTTCACTTAGTTATTTGCTAGACAACTAGTCTCAAAGTCAATTTCTTTAATCCCAACCATTTAATCCCAACTAATCAGTACCTGATTGCTACTTAAATCATTGACTGATTTCTTTCTTTAGTTCAACCCTCAAAGATCATATGCAGTACAAAAAAATGACACGTAGTTTATGTACATAATTTCAATATGAATCATTTTCAATAATTGTAATAAATATAATCAGATGCTATAAATGAGCACTCCCACACATGCACACAGATTGAAAGAGTGGGGAAAGAAAGAAGATTGCTCACAGAAAGTCATCATTAAATAAATAGTGGGGATCTTCACCAAAGGAAGGAGGAATTGTAGGGATGGTGATAAGAGATGTGATGCCACCTGTTGTAGAGCGATGGAAGGAAGAGGCAAGAGCCAGAGTGAACAACGAACAGGCTTTATTACAGGGAATAAAGGGTTGCCGCATCTGCCTCTAACTAGCAGGTTAGCTGGCGACAACGGACTGGCTCTGCTCGACAGCCGGCTTTTATAGCCGACTGTCAAACGGAGCCAGCCAATGGGAGCGGCTGGTGCTCCCGCTCAAACAACGGACCTGGTTGGGGACTCCAACCAGTTCCAAAGACATAACACTCCTTTCCTTATCCTTTAGATAAGTCGGTTGTCTGCGCTGGCGACCAGAACGTCGCAACCTGGGTAAACTGCTGGCTGGCACCAAGTCCTTGCCCCCGGGAAACGCCTCGGAGGTTGTTGGGGAATGGCCTTGGTCAGGTGTAATGTTCTGCGAGTTCGGTAAGTCCCCCAGTTCGGGCTGACCTGGGTGAGTCGCTAGGTCCGGCTGGCAAACAGCTCCGCTTGGCTGCAGGCTCGGTGACTCTGGTCGGGAACTCGGGTCCTCCAGCAAACTCTCCTGGTCGACGGGGTAGACCGGGTCCCGCAGGGAGCTTCCGTCTGAGCAGATTGGCACCGGCAGGGAATCCCTGGTGCTGGAAGGTTGGGCTGGGTCGATCACGGTCGCACCTCTCCATCGCCTTCTGAGTTGGTCCACGTGTCTCCGCCACAAGCGTCCATCTTCCAGGAGGACCCTGTAGGATCTCGGACCTGTGACCGATATGACTTGACCAGGTACCACAAGGATCCCCTGCATAATTCCTGGTGTACACCAGGTCATGCAGGGCAAAGTCCCTGACCAGACTGTCAGACCCTAAAGGGGCGTCTGGGCAGTAGTGGGGGTGCAACCTGTCCAGGGTGGTCCAAGGCGTCTTCCCATCAAGAGTTCGGCAGGGGATTTATTAGTAGTGGTGCATGGCGTCGCATGTTGGCTCAGAAGGTAACGTGACAGTTTAGAGTGCCAGTTTTCCTGGCCAAACCTGGCGAGTGCCTCCTTGGCTGACCTGACTGCCCTCTCAGCCATCCCGTTGCTAGCGGGTGAAAGGGAGCTGTAAGGATGTGTCGGATGCCCAAGTTAGCAACGTACATACTGAACTCACATGACGTGAACTGCGGGCCATTGTCAGACACCAGCGTGTCAGGGAGTCCATGGGTAGCGAATAAGCGGGTCAGAGCCTTAACTATCGCAGGTGGTAGTTGAGGTAGCAGGGCCAGGTCTATCCACTTGGAGTAGGAGTCCACAACCACCAAGAAGGTCCTGCCATGCACCAGTCCAGCCAGGTCGATGTGCAGGCGGGACCAAGGGGCACTAGCACTCTCCCACCTGGTGGGCATGGCAGCTGGTGGGGCAGCACTGGTTTCTTGGCAAGGTTGGCATGAGCTTACCCAGCTGGCGATTTGGGCATCCATGCCGGGCCACCAAACGTAGCTGCGGGCCAGAGCCTTCATCCTTATGATGCCCGGGTGGCCCTCGTGAAGCACCTTCAGGATGGGTACACGAAGAGTGGCTGGGATGACTACCCGTATACCCCACAACAGGCATCCCTGTAGCTTCGATAGTTCCTGCTGATGGGTTTTAAAAGGAGCAAAGTCATTGGTACCTTGAGCTTCTGGCCACCCCCTTCCCACCCAGTCCAGAACCTGGGCAATTATCTTGTCTTTTTTTGAGTGCGCAGCAATGTCCTCGGCTGTAACTGGTAATTTAAGTTCATTAACTTCAAAAATGGCGTGAACCGGTGCTGGGTCTTCGACTGGGACTGGTAGGGGGCAGCGACTAAGGGCATCGGCGTGACTCAAGTTTTTGCCGGGTCGATGCACCAACTTGAATGAGTAAGCAGCCAGGAACAAAGTCCATCTGGTCATTCTAGGTGATAGTACTTGCGGGGTTTGTTTATCCCCTGATAAGAGTCCCAGGAGAGGTTTATGGTCAGTTACAAGTTCAAAATGGTGCCCAAACAAAAATTCGTGAAACTTTTTAACTGCAGCCACCGCAGCCAGGGCCTCTTTATCTATTTGACTGTAGTTCCTTTCTGCCGTAGAGAAGGTCCTAGAGAAGAAGGCAATTGGCGCCTCAGAACCATTGGGAAGTCTGTGGCTTAGGACTGCCCCAATCCCAAAAGGGGATGCATCAGCAGCTAGGACCAGGGGAGTCGTTGATCAAATTGAATTAAAACTGCATCCGATGTAAGTAAGGATTTGACTGACTTGAAAGCATGGGCTTCTTTGGGTCCCCAATGCCAGGGGAGTCTTTGTCTAACAGCCTGTGTAAGGGTTCAGCGATAGATGCTTTGTGCGGGAGAAATGAGGCGTAAAAGTTTAGTAGCCCCAGAAAAGCTTGGAGCTCTGTCTTGTTAGTTGGTGTGGGTGCCTCATGGATGGCCTTTACCTTGGATTCGATTGGGTGGATGCCAGAGGCGTCTTCATCCTATATCCCAGAAAGTCCACTTGCCTAGTGCGATGGCGCACTTCTCCTTTTAAGTTTGAGGCCATGCTGCCTAAACTTCTCTAGAACTGCTCTGACCCTCTGTATGAGCTGAGGTCTGTTAATTGCTGAGACTAAGATGTCATCGAAATAAGGGACAACCCCTGGGAGACCTTGGAGAATCCTTTCCATAAGTGATTGGAATATACCCGGGGCTACACTTACACCGAATTGGAGGCGTTTACACTTGAATGCCCCTCTATGTGTGACTATGGTTTGTAATTCAGCTGTCTGATCATCAACAGGGAACTGTTGGTATGCCTGGGACATATCTAACTTGGCGAAGATGGTGCCGGGTTCGAAGGTGTGTAACAGGTGCTGAATAACCGGGACAGGGTATGCGCTGACCTGTAGGTAGCAGTTGAGGGTGGTTTTATAGTCTGCGCAGATTCTTAAACTGCCATCTTTCTTGAGTGGGGTGACTATGGGGGTCTCCCATTTGGCAAAATCAGTTGTTTCTAACACCCCTTGCTTTAGTAGCTTATCTAGTTCTGCGTCTAACTTGGGACGGATGGTGAAGGGCACCCTGCGTGGCTTAAGGCGCAGAGGAATTGCCTGAGGGTCCACAGAGAAGGAGATGGGGGTGCCAGAATAGCAACCCAGGTCGCTGCTAAACACATCAGAGTAATCTGAAAATAGTGCATCTACGTCAGAAGTTGAGACAGCATGGATCCCAGTTACACTAAGGCTGAGGGAGGGGAACCAATCTAGCCCCAACAGACTGGGGAGGGCACCATTAACAACCACTAAAGGCAAATGGCCTTTAAAGGCTTGGAATTGAACTAAAAACTTGCCTTTCCCGAGGACAGGGATGTTCTTGCCCTGGTAGTCCCGCAGTGTCAGGTGGCATCTCTGTAGCTGCTTCTTCAACAGTCTGGGCTGGATCTTCTTCAGGGTATCCCAGGAGATCATTGAAAGTGCCGATCCTGTGTCTACCTCCATCCTGCAGGGTTTACCTTTTAAAGAAATAGAGATTTTGATTTTATTGGGAGTCTGGGAAGTATGGTTAGCGTGGTAGCAGGTATAGCAGTCCTCCACTTGCCTTTGGGAGTTAGAAGGTGGTGGAGATCTCTGAGGCAAGGTACGCCCTGCTTGGCAGACTCTAGCGAGGTGACCCTTCTTTTGGCAATTTAGGCAGATGGCGTTCTTAAACCTGCAGGATGCCCTAGAGTGGGAGCCTCTGCAGGTTAGGCAAATGGAAGGTTGTCTGGGGGCGAAGTTGTTTCTCTGCCCCGCTCCTACCTGTGAAGGCTTCTGTTGCTTAAGACGGTTGATGTCTGATGAGTCTGTGGGGTCTTCATCACTGAGCACTTCCTCTGAATGGATGGTGGAACTGCTGGGCTTTAACAGAGTACCTTGAATTTCAGCTGCTGATTGGGCAGAGAGCTCAGCAGCTTGGGCTTCCTCTATGGCAAGAGCTAGGTTCAAGTCCTTTTTTGCTAGTAACCGTCTTTGGAGCCTCAGGTCCCTGACCCCACAGATGATCTGGTCCAACAACATGTCTTCTAGATAGTCTTTGAACCCACACTGCAAGGCAGCTGTCCTCAGAGCTGCCATATACTCGTTGATTGACTCACCCTCTGCCTGTTTTCTAATTCTGAAGGCGAATCTCCTGGCTATCTGAGATGGCTTTGGCGAGTAGTGGTTGGAGAGGATTTCTTGGAGTTCATCCCACGGTACGCTTCTGATAGCGCGAGGGGCGACTAGTGCTGTAGTGGTGTCAAAAACTGCAGCC
Organism: Pseudonaja textilis; assembly: GCF_049901715.1. Lineage (NCBI taxonomy): Eukaryota > Metazoa > Chordata > Lepidosauria > Squamata > Elapidae > Pseudonaja > Pseudonaja textilis. Next base: position 108,402,671 of record NC_142008.1, on the reverse strand, counting down.
CCGCAATAGCTGAGGAAGTAGGATTTCTTCCTGTGTTCAGCGGCATCAGCTAAACCGATGGCATCAAGGAAATAGCTGAAACAATTTTTGTATGAGTCCCACGTTTCCTCGGTTGGCTTGAATGGTGGGAATGCTGGATTAGCGTTCATTTTGAAAATGCAGGGTTCGTCTTCTTCAGTCGTATTTTGAAAATCGCGCTCTTAGAAGAGTGTAGGCGGTGCCTGTCTCTCTAGGCTACGGCGGCTCTTTGAATTTCACGCTCTTTGTGAGCGCCGGCGGCTGCGGCTACAGCGCCCGTGGCTTCGCTTTCAGTGACTACAGCTCAAAAAGCTACGGAGGCTTTTAAAATTTCATGCTCTTTGTGAGCGTTGGTGGCTGCTGCTTCAGCGCCCGTGGCTTCGCTCTTCAGTGACCACAACTCTTTTGAAAAACACGTCTGGCTAGCCTTCGATCACATCCCATCCTCATCGCCAGTGTTGTAGAGCGATGGAAGGAAGAGGCAAGAGCCAGAGTGAACAACGAACAGGCTTTATTACAGGGAATAAAGGGTTGCTGCATCTGCCTCTAACTAGCAGGTTAGCTGGCGACAACGGACTGGCTCTGCTCGACAGCTGGCTTTTATAGCCGACTGTCAAATGGAGCCAGCCAATGGGAGCGGCTGGTGCTCCCGCTCAAACAGCGGATCTGGTTGGGGACTCCAACCAGTTCCAAAGACATAACACCACCAATGATAAAATCACTGGTTTGAAAGTAATTGTGCACAAAAGCAAGTGGTTCATTGCTAGTACATTTTGCCATTTCAGTCATACATAAGATCAGGATTAAAAGCAACCTTTGTGCCATTGTTATTTCAGTTCCCAGTTATTTATAAATGATCTACTTTTTAATCTTATTCTGAAGTGTAGCCACTATCGCTCAAATCTGATTTAAACATTCACTACTTTCTTTCAGTGATCCATTTTCCAATGAAGTTGTAAACATTTGTACATTTTATTTTGTCTCAGCTCTTAGATTTGCTAGGGTTTACCAAGCTTGCAGGAAAGTTCTTATGGGAACAGAATTAATCACTGTCTTTTAAAATAATTACTAGTCAGATAATATGTGTATTTTTAAAACTCCAATTTCTTTCTGAGTTGCAAGGAACATTTTATCACTAAATAATATTTTTATCACACCTAGTAATAAAACAAAGCACATGTGTATAAGAAAGGTCCCCATTTGTGGCCATCTGATAGAAAGAATGTGCTTCAGAGCTATCATTCTTATGTAGAGAAAAACCATATATGTTCAAAGAAATGTAAAAAAATTGAGATGAATAAAAATTGCATATTTCATTGATATCATCAATAGGTTTGAAGAAGAGACAAAAGACAAAACCAGCATTGTGACACTGTCTTTTAATCTTTAAACTTTTAATCTTTGAATATGAAGTGAACCACTTGTTAAAAGAATCTTACAGACTTATTATGCAGAAATATCTATCGGCTACATCTATTTCCTCATTTATTTTGATAATTGTATTTTCACAATAGGCTACATCCATTTGTTGGGAGATGTCAAGCTTTTGCATCTATGGTATAAGCTTTGTTAACAATGCTCTACCTTGCTTGATGGAGGATATATTTATTTGTCTTTTCCTTTCTCTTAAATATTTATAGTTGCATCCCTACCAGAGGTGGTATTCAGCAGGTTCTGACCAGTTCTGGAGAACCGATAGTGGAAATTTTGAGTAGTTCAGAGAACCAGCAAATATCACTTCTGACTGGAGATTTTACAGTATCCTTCCCCTGCCACGCTTACAGAACCAGTAGTTAAAAATTTTGAATCCCACCACTGATCCCCACTGATACCATAGTCCATTAAGTATAATATAGTTATGTACAAATGAGATGGAAGAAAATACTCAAATAAGAAGCAGAGGTCATTTCCCTTGTTTTCACAAGTTAGGCTCATTTGATGTAAGAAAACTCCTGCTTGTAATTGATTTCCCTTAATTATATATTTATTCAATTGTTAGAATGTGCACATATTTTTTTCAGTTTTCTCTCCCACATCCTGCCTGGATGAACACAAAAATTCAGTAAAAAAAAGCTGGAACACATTTCCTCACTAGTCCAACACATAAAAGCAACAGGTCATAGCATCGACTTCAATGGCACCAAGTAGCTATTTTTTTCTCCCTGGTATCATGTGACTCCATAGTGTTGCAAGGTCTCAGGTGTGAAAGGGGAACAGGTATGTTAAATTTGGTGTTATCTCTCTCACTCACTCATACTGGTCACTGGAAGTTCAACTTGGCACCTCATAGCAATGAATTCTCTAAGGATCTGAAAACATGAATTGTTGCTATACATAAAGATGGCCTAGGCTATAAGAAAATTGCCAATATACCATACAGTGGTTTAACAGGACTGGTTCCACTCAGAACAGGCCTTGTCATGGTTGACCAAAGAAATTGAATCCCCGTGCTCATTGTCATATCCAGAGGTTGGCTTTGGGAAATAGATGTCTGAGTGCTGCCAGGATTGCTGCAGACGTTGAAGGTGGTGGGGAGAGATCAGCCTGTCAGTGCTCAGACCATATGCCGTATGCTGTCCTGTGGTCCACTGTGACCAAGACAAACTTATTTAGTTCAGATGGTGTCAAGGGTGTGTGGTGGCAACCAGGTGAGGAGTACAAAGACAAGTGTGTCTTGCCTACAGTCAAGCATGGTAGTAGGAATGTCATGATCTGGGGCTGTACAAGTGCTGCCAGCACCAGGGAGCTCCAGTTCATTGAGGGTAACATGAATGCCAACATGTACTGTGACATACTAAAGCAGAGCATGATCCCCTCCCTTCAGAGACTCGGTTGCAGGTGACAACCTCAAACATACCTCCAAAATGACCACTGCCTTGCTAAAGAAGCTGAGGGTAAAGGTGATGGACTAGCCAAGCATATCTCCAGAACTAAACCCTATTGAGTCTCTGTGGGGCATCCTGAAACAGAAGGTAGAGATGTGCAAGGTCTTTAACATCCACCAGATCTTTGATATCATCACAGAGGAGGACTAGAAGACTCCAGTAGCAACCTGTGAAGCTCTGGTGAACTCTATGCCCAAGAGGGTTAAGGCAGTGCTGGAAAATAATATTGGCCTCACAAAATATTGACACTTTGGGCCCAATTTGGACATTATCACTTAGGGGTGTACTCATTTTGTTGCCAAGGGTTTAGACATTAATGTTTGTGTGTTGCATTATTTTGAGACAACAGCACATTTACATTGTTATACAAGCTGTATACTCATTATTTTACATTATAGCCAAATGTCATTTATTCAGTGTTGTCACATGAAAAGATATACTTAAATATTTACAAAATGTGAGGGGGTGAACTCACTTCTGAGAGATACTCCGTGTGTGTGTTTGTGTGTGTGTGTGTGTATACAAGTATAGTTCCAAAGATTAATTCAGGAAAAAAAACCTTCTAAACACTTCTTAGCTTAGTGCTTTCAGTTCACCACCTCTTATTTTGAATGAATTGTAATTTTGGCTAGGAATGTAACCCAGCTGTATAATTTTGTGTCAATCTCTCCGTCTCTGTCTCTCTCAACCTTAGGAAAACAAAATACATGCCATTGTGAAAGAGAATAAAGTGTTACGATGACTGAAATTAGGTTTGTTCTGAATTTCACACTTATAATTGGGGATAAATTTCTTCTGTCTGGAAAAAAGTTTTATTGTGGCATACGAGGTATATCTTCCAGCATAGTTATCATACATTCTGTATCCTAGAGTGATGTTCAGTAAGAAGTGAGGGGTTTCATTCAGTGGTGGGATTCAAAAAATTTTACTACTGGTTTGAAGAAAGCAGCAGCCCTGAAACATCCATCCGTCCTCCCTTTTGGAGCCCATGGGTGATGGCGGCAGCGGGGCTTTGAGAAGCAGCCCAGTGAGAGTCTCCACCTTCCCTTTCAGAGCACATCGGAAGGATGTTCCTCCCATGTGGAGTTAGCTCCTGCACAACCCCACCTCCCAGAAGAGCAGCAAGGTGGGGAGGAAGGAACACTGTTTATTTTTGGATTTTACTTATAAAATAGGACAATTGTAATCTTTTTTTCAAAAAAACCTTGTTTTTATCAATATTGTGCAGTTAGGACACTGGCTTGACAAGCCTATGTTTGAGATCCAAGTGCTGCCATGGGGTGGGATGAGCTCTCATCCTCCCCTCTAGCTCTTGCCATGGACATGAAAGGAATCCCCAACTGGGCATCCCTCAGGCAACGGTAATGTTACTGACTAATTCTTTCAATCCAGAAATGCCTCATTCCTTCCAAGGCAAATGTGATGCAATTAGTCAGTGGTGGAATTAAAGAGACTTCCTCTTGTTGAAACTATCATTGAACAGTGTAAGGTCATACGTTATCTGAAGCAGAACTGATAATATCAACTGATATTACTCTAATTTTTTTCTAGTTAAATAAGTATCTCAAGTATATTTTCAAATATTTACTTATTTAGAATAGCAATAATATAGTATATCCTCAACCTATTTATTAATGAAAAATAAGAACAATCTTACATAAAAGGAATAATCAATACAAGTAGCAATAATAATGGTCATCATTCCTCCTAGATGGTCATCAAGTTCAACAAGAGCCCATTTGAATGGCAGGTGTTGAAACAGATATTAAAATCCAGGTGCCAAAGAGCCAAGTGAAATATCCTAGGTCTCCAATGGAAACATCTCTGTGTTATGGGATGTTTATATACAAGCCATACTATGCAGTTCATTTCACTCTTAGGGGAGTGGTGGGACATTATATAATGACATCTATTGAAGATCTTACTACTGTATATAAGGCAGAATCATGTTGGATAAAGCATGGCTTCAGTTGGTAGTTATGGCATGATGGGCTCCAGAACTTTAAGCTGAGACAGGTAGCCTATTGCAGATTAACCCAAGAAACATAAAATAGATATTATATTGTAATAGGCCCTGTTTACTTATCTACTAACTATGTCAAATAGTTGTGTTATTAATACCACTTCTTCAACCTCCTGACTCAATCCCACATTGTTTTTTCCTCCATAAATTAATAATTTCCCCATTTTAATACTTTCAGAATATCTGTGAATATCTGTTGGAGAGGAATCAGAATTAGAAACAAAATGGAACATCATACTAAGTGATGCCTGGTCCAAAGGAAACTACTCTTTCCATTAGAAAGGGCTCAAGAATTTAGTGATTTATTTTTCAACAGAAGCACTTGAATTTGACTTGATAATTATGAGAAATTAACATAACTTTGACAGAAATGGTGTCCCATGCTTACATGAAAAAAATGGACAGACACTGGCCACCATATTCTTGACCTGTTGCAATTTACATGATAATAATATATCTGGAAGGCTTCCTGTATGAGATTATGAAGACTGACACTTTCTGAAGAAATTGAGAGATATCACAACTGAGAACACCAACTGGAAGACCGATTCTGGTTTGGGCAATATCCTTGGATCAAAGGAAGATTGTGAGATAACCCTTATGTATTCCATATGGGAGTTCCTTGTTAGTAACTTCAATTACAGTAACTTACCTGACAAGTATCCCATAAATGAATAAGAATGGCCAGGAAAAATTTCTCCCAAAAGCAACTTGTTTATAAATTAGTGATCACTGTGGTTATCTAAATGTTCATAGATCTAGTGTTTTTAAAGATACCAAATTGCATACTTGGTTGTTTAGAAAAAAATATACCCCTAATGGAGAAGATTGCCCCTGAAAATGATGGAAATGAGACATAGGTCAAGGAGTCATAGAATAAAGAATAATAGAGTTGGAAGAGACTTCAGAGATCTTTTAGTCCAACCCCCTGCCCTAGCAGGAGACCCTATATCACTACAGGCAGATGATTGTGCAGTCTCTTTTTGAAAGCCATCAGTGATGAACCATCCACAACTTCTTTTTTTAAATTATTTTTAAAAACAAAAATACACATACAGAACATAAAAACATAAAACCATTTTCTATTTTATATACATACACTGTATCAGTTGGTTACATATCTTTTGTGCTATCCTTTTATAGTCATTTACTCACAATTTATATCAGTCTTCACACTGTCGAACTAACATGCTTATACATTTATCAATTATTAATCATCCATGATTAAACTATTTATTCCATCATTTTATACAAGATGTTCCAAGTTTTATGTTAAAATTTGTGTTATACTTTCAGCCAGTGGGGAGATATATATATATATACATATACATATACATATACATACACACACACACACACACACACACACACACACACATATATATATATATATATATATATATATATATATACATACATACACACACACATACATACATATACATATACATATACATATACATATACATATACATATACATATACATATATATACATATACATATACATATATATATATATATATATATATATATATATATATATATATATATATATATATATATTTGTTTTCTGATATATATATAATGTGTTATATCAGTCTATTAAATTTCTATCACAAAATTATCTAGTCTATTACATTACCATGCCTTTTGACCCAACCATTGGTAAAACAAATCCCAAATCATATAAAATTGCTTATCTTCTTGTTCTCTAATTTCAAATGTCAATCTACTCATTTCAGCACAGTCCACAATTTTTTGATAATTTCCTCCTGCATAGATATTTTGTCATTTTTCCAGTTCTTTGCAAATACAATTCTAGCTGCTGTTAAAACATTTACAATCAAATATTTCAGTTCTTTTTTGTATATGTCCAGTATGACTCCCAATAAAAAATCTCTGGTTTAAAGTCTATATGTTGTTTTATCATTTTTTTCCAACCATGAGTGGATTTTAGTCCAATGTTTCTTTGTTTCTGAACATGTCCACCACATATGGTAATATGAACCAGGTATCTGATGACATTTCCAGCATTTATCCAATTTATTCTTAAACATTCTTACAAGTCTCATCAGGGGTAAGTGCCACCTGTAAAACATCTTATACAAATTTTATTTATATGCAGTTGACATTGTCATTTTAGAATTTTGAGACCACATTTTTTGCCATTTTTCTAAATCAATCCCATATCCAATTTTTTTCGCCCAAGCAATCATCATTTCTTTGACTTGTTCCTCCTCCAATTTAAATTCTAATAATGTCCATAAACTTTTTAATTACCTTTTCATCAGTACCCATCAAAATTTTATCTAAATCAGCCAACTTGTCATAAATACCTTCTGCCTTAGAGTCTTTATCAAGCCTAGATTGTATTTGCAAATATGAAAACCAATTCATTTTACACCTTGTTCTGCCAATGCTTGCACAGATTTAAATTCACCCTTTTGATTCAATATCTCCCCATATCTAACTGTTCGTTCCTTTTTTATACTGTATTATTAGATAAGAAAAAGCTTCAATAGTTGATATCCATGTTGGAATTTTTAAATAATATTGTCTTTTTATCTTCTCCCAGTTCAAAAACAATGCCTCATGAATATAATGTCTTCTAAAATACATCTGTGTTTTAGTTCCCTTTTACCAGAGAAAGGCATGCCATCCCAGCAGCAAGTCACAGCCTTCTAAAGTCAATAATCTACTGTTCCTTAGTGTTATCCATTCCTTTACCCACATCAAACTTGTCATCTGGTAATATAGCTCACAATTGGGCAAGGCAAACCCTCCTCTTATTCTTGCACCTTGTAACAGTTTTAATTTTATTCTTGCTTTTTTACCCTGCCAAATATATTTCAACACAATTCTATTTAAATCTTCAAAAAACTCTTTTCCTAATCAAATAGGAATTGTCTGGAATAAATATAAAACTTTAGGCAATATATTCATCTTAATTGTGGATATTCTCCTAATCAATGATAGTTGCAATTTTTCCCATTTCATCAAATCTGTCACTATCTGCTATTTGAGTTTAACATAGTTATCTTCCTTCAGCGTACTACATCTTGGTGTAATATGAATCCCAAATATTTAACCTTGTTTGTGACCTGTATTTTTAAAATTTCTTCCAACTCTTCCTTTTGTCTTGCTAACATATTCTTTGTTAATATCTTTTTTTTGTCTTTGTTTATTCTCAAACCTGCTATTTTTCCATATTCTTCTATTTTTTCTATTAATTTGGGTGCTATTTCCAATGGGTCTTCTAATATAAATACCAGGTCATCTGCAAAAGCTTGCAATTTATACTCCTCCTTTTAAATTTTCATTCCTTTTATTTCTTTTTCTTCTCTGATATTCCTATTCAAAACTTCCAATGTTAACACAAACAGCAGAGGTGACAATGGACAGCCTTGCCTTGTCCCTTTTCTGATATCTATGGATTCTGTTAATTCTCCATTCACCATCACCTTTGCAGTTTGTTCATGGTATATTGTTTCAATGGCTTGGATATTTTTTTTTTACCAAAGCCCATTTGTATCAACTGCAGTAACATAAATCACCAGCTCACATTGTCAAAGACTTTTTGAGCATCTAGAAACATCAAGGCCATTTGCTTCTCAGGGTGTGCTTTATAATATTCCAGAGTACCCAAAATGATTCTCACATTGTCTTTATATTTGTCTCTTTGGCAGAAATCCATTTTGATCAGTATAAATAAAATTATTTAAATATCTTTTTAGTCTTTCTGTCAAAATTGAAGCAAAGATTTTATAGTCTGAGTTTAATAAAGATATAGGTCTATAATTTTTAACTTGCTGTAGATCTGTACCTTCCTTCAGTGTAAGTGTAATGTATGCTTCTTACCATGTTTTTGGTATTCTTTTCTTTAACATAACTTCATGCATAACTTCTAAAAGATGAAAATTCAATAAAATTCACATTGCCAACTTCAAAAGCCGATACAAAAATCTATGCCACCAGATAAAAACTGAATGCACTAATTATCACATTAAACAAAAGGAAAACCTTCTATGCACAAATTCCACCTGTGCTTTCTACAATTTTGTAAACAGCAAACTAAAAGACTCAAGGTCCATCCCACCCCTGAAAGGACCTAATGATGATAACAATGACCTAACGAGACTGCAACGATGACACCATCAAAGCAAACCTCTTTAACACATTCCTTGGCTCAGTAAACAGCAATGGATCAGTATTTCCTAGTCGAACCACAGACAACTACAATGATCTAATACTTATTGATTTTACAGAAGACATTGTTGAAAAAGCACTGTGCAATCTAAAACCATTCCTATCTATTGTATCAGATGGAATATGTGCCTACTTCTTAAAAAAGCTATCCACTGCCATCGCCAAACCTCTAAGCATAATCTTTGAAAAATCTTTCAGGACCAGCTCCTTGCCAAAACAATGGTCACAAGCCACGATCACCCCCATCTTCAAAAAGGGAGATTGATTTGAGCTTCTTCAGTGACAGACCAAAATCTGCAACTGTGCACAGTTTTGATCTGTGTTTGCTGCTGGAGCGCCCTAAGCTGGCTGGTTTCAGGGCTAAGCCACCCCATAGAGGTGATGAAGAGGGAGGAGACTGCCAACAGGGTCAAGGAGAGCCACATCTCTCCTCCCCAGCTGGCCATTACTCCCTTTCTCAAAGGCAGTTTCAGCAGTGGTTAGAAATGGCCACCTCAAAGAAGAACTCAACCAGAAAAGAATGTGCAGGAGGAAGATAAGAAGAGAAAGTTTTGGCTGATCAGGTCGAACTGGAAAAACAACAATACAAGGTACCCTGGAATTTGAATTATAAAGAACAACATTGTTCCCAAAGAAGATTTGAAGTGGTAAATGAGAGAGGGAAGGGAAAGGATTTGGGTTTTTTTCTTTTCTTCCCTATATTGACAACTAAGAGATTTAAGCAAGAAATCGGCAAAAATCCAATTTGACATTAACAGGTATTTAAGCTGAAAATACAATGTCAAAGGAATAATAAAGATTTCTGGATTCTCAAAAACTTTTAAAAGAAGGAAAAAAACAAAAGGGTGGGATCTGGAAAAATGGAGAAGACCACCAGCAAGTGAAAGGAATTAACAGTGAAACTTTAACAAGATTCCTAAAAGATACATTTTAACTGAAACTTTGTAACAAAATAAGAGAACCCCCCAGGAAGAGAAAGTGGAAAAAAGAAGCAAGAAGAAACAGTTTTGGATTATTTGGATTACTTGGTGATTTTTGGATTTTTGACTATTGGATCTGAAGGACTAAAATCAATCAGGTGGTTGTTTAAAAGTTTTTAAAATGATATTACTCTTGGAAGAATTGAGAATGGAACTTAAAAAATAGAAAGAAAATGCACAAGAAGGAAGAGGTTCTTTTGGTTTTGTATTTCAATTTTTAGAAATGGAGATCCTGAACTATGAGAAACAACAAGAAATGCCTGTAGAGCAAGAAGGGTGGGGCAAAAAAGAAGCCATTTTCAATGACCAAGTATTTCTATGTGGGGAAAAGAAAGGGAAGGGAGAAAGAGAGTGAAAATTTCAGGATCTGAAAAAACAACCCTCAAAAAAGAATAGTTTGTAAAGTAATTATAACATTAGGAAGAAACAGAAGAAAGGATTACAGAAGAGAGAATCAGAATTAGAGAGAGAAGGGGACAAAAAGGGAAGGGAGAAGAAGAGGGAGAAGAGGGAAAGGAAAGGAAATTATAAAGGACAGAATCAGGACATAGAGAAACATGGAAAACATAGAAGACACAGAAATAATGGGTGAAAACTTAATTGAAAGGGGGATTCTGCAAGGGTACATGAGATAGTATTGTTATATTAGAAATAGAAATGAACTTTGAAAATATGAAACAAGTGTGATTAAAATGATAGATAAAATACTCATTGTAATATAATGTAATGTTTAATAAATAAATGAAATAGAGAGAAAGAGAGAATGAAATTAGGAAAGGAGGGGAACATTTTAATTGTTATAAATGTGTTATAAAAATTTAAGTGAAGAGGAACATGAAAGAAGCATGAAAAAATTATGGAAATATTATAAGTGTTCCTAGAAGTATGATATCCTATTGAAAAGGAATGTTAAAGATGCCAAAGATTATAACTAACATTAATGATAGAGCTGAATTGGAATAGAATAAGTATTTTATTTATTATTGTTATATAGAGTCTGTTTTCTACATGGAAGTGTGGTGGTGGCATTTTGTGTGGCTCTCATGGGTGTGGGTCTGGTGTCCTTCTTCATGTTAGGTACCGCCTGTTCATGAGGCGGGTTTCCAAATGGCTGGAAGGCGGGAGGTGTCATCTCGCTTTGTTCATGCTGTGTGGGCGTTTTTCTATCTCTATGGCTTCTCTGATTATTCTGCTGTTGAAGTGTTCGGTTTTGGCAATAGTTCTGGTATTTTAAATCAATTTCATGTCCTGTGGCTTTGAGGTGTTGGACCAGGGAAGAGGTCATTTCTTCTTTTTGATTGAGTTCTATGTTCTTCAATGCGTGCACTTATTCTTCTGTTAGTTTGTCCAATGTATGTGGTAGGGCAGGCAGTGCAGGGGATTTCGTATACTCCTTGGTTTTCTAATTCGATTTTGTCTTTGGGGTTTCTTAGGATGGTGGATATTTTTCTGTTTGTGCAGAATGCTGTTTTGATGTTGTGTTTTTGGAGGATCTTGCTGATTTTGTCTGTAGTGCCTTTTATATATGGGAGGAGGGCTTTGGCGTTTTCTTGTTCTCTGTCTTGGATTTTGGTTGGGGTTTCTTTTTGGATTAGGTGGGTAATCTTCTTTCTTTGGAATCCATTGGCTGTAAGTACGTTGGTGAGAGTGTGTAGTTCGGTTTTTTGGTGTTGTTCATCGGCTAAGCATTTTGTTCTGAATATATATATTCTCTTTAACAACTTAGTGCATATTTTAAGAATGTGCCAAGCAGAATTCAACTGGAAGTTATGTGTTATATTGAATGTTATAATTGTAAAGGCATTAATTGAAGTTTAAATAAGAGTTGAATGGATAAAAATTAAAAGATACAAAGTTGTCATACTCCAATTAGTAACTACAGGGGAAACTTTTGTTTAATGAGAAAAGAAAATATGAAATTGAAACAGGACAGACAAAGGTATAAATATGATGACTAGAAAGGCACTGAAACTTAGAAATATATATATATATATATTTGAACTTAGAAAGGAATGAGATAATTAAAAGTAAGACTGAGAAAACTAAGGGAAGGAAAAATCATTGAGAAAATGTTAAAACAGTAATAAGATATGGAATAGAACACAAAGATGAATATGAAATTGAATTTGTGTCTGTATGGAGAAGTGATAACTTGGGACCATACTATTCTCAAAAAAAGACATTTTACTTGTATTATGCTTTGTGTAAACCCAAATATTTTTTTTATTAAAAAAGGGAGACCCCAAAACATAAAAACATCCAGCTTTCTTTCATAAATATACAAACAGTGTATCGGTTGGTTTACCAGTTTTTGTGCATTCATTTTGTAGTCTCAGTTAGTTATATTACATAATAACTCATATTATCAATCAGAAATTACATACTAGGGTATGTACCCTAGTACATACTATTAAACAATCATTTGACTATGATTTTATTCATTCATACTTTGTGAGATAACTATAATTTACTTAATTTATTTTATAACAAATCATATAATCATACCAAATCTATCCTAAAAACATTTTATAGATATGATATCAAAGAAAAAAGAAGAAAAGATATCTTTTTATATATTCATTATTATACACAATTCTAAATACTCTATTGTTGTATTTTATCATCCAACCATTGATAGAAAAGGTCCCAAATTTTATAAAATTGTTTATCCTCTTGTTCTCTAATTTCAAATGTCAATCTACTCATTTCAGCTCATTCCAATATTTTCTTAATAATTTCTTCCTGCAATGGAATTTTCTCATTTTTCCGGTTTTTAGCAAATACAATCCTAGCCGTTGTTAATACATTTACAATCAGGTATTTCAAATCTTTATTATATGTATCAGGTAAGAGTCCCAATAAAAAGATCTCTGGTTTCAAATCTATATGTTTCTTTGTCATTTTTTCCAACCACATGCGAATTTTAGTCCAGGATTTTCTAGCATCCTCGCAAGTCCACCACATATGGTAATATGAGCCAGGTATCTGATGACATTTCTAGCATTTTTCAGATTTATTCTTGAACATTCTTGCTATTCTTGTCGGGGGAAAGTGCCACCTGTAAAACATCTTATACAAATTTTCTTTATAAGCTGTTGACATAGTCATTTTATTATTTTGAGACCACAATTTTTGCCATTTCTCTAAATCAATCCCATATCCAAAATTCTTCCCCCAAGCAATCATAGTTTCTTTGACTTGTTCTTCCTCTAATTTAATTTCCAGTAAATAACCATATAAGTTTTTAACCACCTTTTCATCAGTACCTATCAAGATCTTATCTAAATCAGTCAATTTATCATAAAATCCCTCTGTTTTAAAATCTTCATCATACCTTGAATGTATTTGTGCATATGAAAACCAGTTCATCTTTATACCTTGTTCCTCTAAGGTTTGCATCGATTTAAGTTCACCCTTTTCATCAAGTATTTCCCCATATTTAATTGTTTGTTCCTTCTTATAAATTATAGGATAGGAAAATGCTTCAATGGTCGATAACCAAAATGGGATTTTCAAATAACATTGTCTTTTGATCTTCTCCCAATTTAACCATAAAGACTCCCGTATATAATGTCTTCTAAAATAGCCCTGCATTTTAGTTCCCTTATACCATAGAAAGGCATGCCAGCCCAACAACAAATCATGACCTTCTAATGTCAACAATCTAGTCTAAGTGTTATCCATTCCTTGGCCCACATCAAATTTGCAGTTTGATAATACAACTCCCAATCAGGCAAACCAAAACCTCCTCTAATTCTGGCATCTTGTAGAAGTTTTAACTTTATTCTCGCTTTCTTACCTTGCCATATGTACTTCAACACAATTTTATTTAACTCTTCAAAATAGTCTTTTCCAAGCCTGATTGGTGTTGTTTGAAACAAGTATAAGATTCTGGGTAGGATATTCATCTTGATTGTTGAGATTCTCCCTATTAGTGATAGTTGTAGATTTTCCCATTTCTTCAAGTCTAATGCTATCTGTTGTTTAAGTTTAATATAATTGTTCTCTTTTAATGTACTACATCTTGGTGTCAAATATATCCCCAAATACTTGACCTTGTTGGTGACTTGAATTTTCAATAGGTCTGCCAGTTCTTCTCTTTGTCTTAGTAACATATTCTTTGTCAAAATCTTTGTTTTATCTTTATTTATTTTCAAACCAGCCATCTCACCATATGTCTCTATCTATTTCCAATAATTTTGGAGCTGTTCCTAAAGGGTCTTCCAAAATAAAGGCCAGATCATCCGCAAAGACTTGCAATTTAAATTCTTCCTTTTTAATTTTCATTCCTTTTATGCTTTTATCATCTCTAATATTTCTATTCAACACTTCCAAAGTCAATACAAATAGCAAAGGTGATAGAGGGCATCCTTGTCTTGTACCTTTTCTTATATTAATAGAATCTGTGAATTCTCCCTCTATCATTAGCTTTGCCATTTGCTTATGGCAGGGGTGGGCAAACTATGGCCTGAGGGCCACATCTGGCCCGTTGGTCTGTGCAATCTGGCCCGCCCCTGAAAAAAATAGCTGGGCGTGGCACGTGTGCCGCATGGCCCCCAAAGCTGCAAAACAGTGTGGAGCGCTCTCGGCGTAGGAAAGAAAAGAAGAACTTTGCAAAGGCCTCGGCTGGGAGTTCAAAATCACCTTTGAGTGCGACCTCTCCAAAGGTGAGTCCCCGCCGAGCCCCCTTTTTTTTCTGGGGCTTCCAGGCTTAAACTTTGCAAAGGCAAAGTTTGCAGGCAGGAGCGTCTTCCCGCCAAGGAGTGGGAAGGGTTCCACCTGGTGGGCGGGCTGCTTGGAGCGGGCGGCTTGGAGCCACCTAAAGCTAGGCTGCTGCTGGTGGAGCCTTGCCGTGCCTTGGTGCCCCGTTTCCCAGCTCGGCAGTCCTGCTCGGGCAGCACTTTAAAAGCCTACTCCCAGCACCCAAGCAACTTCCCAGCAACTTTCATCTTCCTTTAACTCGTGGGTGCTCACGCCTGGCCTTGAGCCGCGTGGCGGAGGGGAAGCCCGGGGTGCCGCTGGGTTGCCTCCTCCAAGCAGCCCACTCACCCACCAGGCGGAACCCTTCCCACCCCTCAGTGGGAAGACATTCCCGCCTGAAAACTTTGCCTTTGCAAAGTTTAAACCTGGAAGCCCCAGAAACCCGAGCAACTTCCCAGCAACTTGCGGCTTCCTTTTTCCTCATGGGTGCTTGCGCCTGGCCCCAAGCCGCGAGGCGGAGGGGGAAGCCCGGTGAGTGGGCAGGCTGCTTGGAGGAGGCGATCCGGGTGGCGTCCGGCTTCCTCTGCCACATGGCTCAGGGCCAGGTGCAAGCACCCGCGAGGAAAAAGCAAGCCGCACGTTGCTGGGAAGTTGATTGGGTGCTGGGAGCTGCCGTCGTGGTGAGTGGCTTGTCAGGTGCATACGTGAGGAGGAGGGCTTTTAAAGTGCCGCCCGAGCAGGACCGCCAAGCCGGGAAATGGGGCACCAAGGCTGGGCAAGGCTCCACCAGCAGTGGCTCTAGCTTTAGGTGGGCTTGGATGCCCCTGAGCGCGGTTTGCTGTTTGTTGTCTCCTGGGACTCGCGCTTGGAAAGCGTGGAAAGTAGTAGCAGGAGCAGCCGTGGTGTTACTTTTTCATATATATATATATATATATAAAGGCCCATTATAGCGTAGCAATTATATATAAGAATATTATATTATTAATATTCTTATATATAATTTGTTGCATTTTATAACGGCCCTTTATAATGGCCTTTATAAAATTGGTTCGCCCTCAAACTCAGATCTGATTTTCCATGTGGCCCCGACAGAAATTAATTGCCTACCCTGGCTTATGGTATATGGCTTCTCTTGCTTGGATAAATTTTCTGGCAAAAACCCATCTGTTCCAATAATAGTAACATAAATCTCCAATTCACATTATCAAATGCCTTTTGGGCATCTAAGAATATCAAAGCTATTTGCTTTTCGGGATGTGCCTCATAATATTCCAAAGTGTCCAGGATTACTCTCATATTGTCTTTGATTTGTCACTTTGGCAGAAATCCATTTTGATCTGGATGAATAAAATTATTTAAGTATTTTTTAAGTCTTTCTGCCAAAATTGAAGCAAAAATTTTAGTCTGCATTTAGTAAAGAAATAGGTCTATAATTCTTAATTTGCAATGGATCAGCCTCTTCTTTTGGAATAAGTGTAATATAAGCTTCTGACCATGTTTTAGGTATCATCTTCTTTAACATAGCTTCATTCATGACTTCTAGCATGGGAATGCTCAATGATTCTTGTAGTGCTTTATAAAATTCTGCCAGAAGCCCATCTGGACCTGGTGCTTTCTCATTATTTTGCTTCTTAAGTGCTTCAGTTAATTCCATCATTGTTATTGTTCCGGACTAGCAGGCTCGAAAGCCTGCAACTCTGATTGGCCCGCGAATAGCAGATTGTGATTGGTTGCCACAGACTGATGTGATTGGCTAGTAAACAGGCTGCCGCAATTGGCCCTGCCAAGAGTGACAAAGTCAAATCACTTTCATTGGCTGCCTATCCGCAGCCAGCCCTATATAAGGGGCTGCTGCGGCTGGGATAGCTCGCTCAGATCTGAAGTCACTAATAAAGAGCTGTTGTTGTTATCTGAGTCTTGCCTCCGTTCTTGAACCATCCTCCCAGATCTAACACTGGCGACGAAGGTGGGATGCGGAGGCAACGAAGTCTACAAGAACTGAGCTAGCTGAAGGAGCATGTGGCTGACAGAGTGCAACGACGGCAACATGGCCAGCAGCGCTATACTACCCGCCCCATTTGATCCAGCTAGCGAGGACTGGGACTCATATATGGACAGATTTCAAATGTTCCTAGAGTCCAACAATCTCAAAGATGCCACACCCAGCAAGAAACGAGCCATTTTTCTAACCCATTGTGGACCAGCCATTTTTAAGATGGCTAAAGCCTTAGCTAAACCAGCTGAAGTTAAAACTATGGATTGGGACACCCTTGCTCCTATCCTGCGCAACCATTATGCCCCAGCTGTACCAACTCTCATTCGCAGACACGAGTTCTATCAGAGGGACCAGCATGAAGGTGAGAGTGTTGGGGATTTCGTAGCAGACCTGAGGAACCTGGGCAGTTTATGTGGCTTCGCCAATCTCGAAGAAGCCATGAGAGACCGAATCGTCCTTGGCCTCAGAGATCCAACTGTCCAGAGCAAGATCATGGCCAAAGGAGACATCTCGCTTGCAGATGCCATAGCAGATGCCACTACAGCTGAAGCCACTCGTAAATCAGCAGCACGAATGCACAGAACCAGCGGAACCAACCGCCAACCCACCAACGATGCTGGGAAACCTTCAGACAAGTACACACGGCCACCCATCATGAAGATATCGAGTCATCCTCAGACAGCAAGGAGGAAGAAGTCCACAGAGTCTGGTCAGAACGTGAGCAACAGGACCAGCGGGGTCATAAATCCAACTACCAATGCACCGGATTGGGGGAAACCACCCTCGATCCGAATGCAGATTTTTAGACGCCATGTGTCATTTTTGCGAAAAACGAGGGCATATTACGAAAGTATGCAGAAACAAAAGAAATTCCAGCCGCAAATGGAGAGGGAGCAGCCCAAAAAGGAATGATGGCAACTCCACCACACAGAGGGACGGCCCTAGCAACCAGTGGAACCAGTACAGCAGACCCCGAAGGTTCAACGACACACCCAAACGAGAAGAGGCTCATCAAACCATCACCATCGCCACGCTTCATCGCTTGATGCTAAAAACATCCATGTAAAGGTCACCATTGAAAATAAACCATGCATCATGGAAGTCGACTCTGGGTCATCACTATCCATGGTATCCTGGAAAACACTCAAGCAACTGATTCCCAACATCCGACGCCAAGACCTCAGCAGTCAGAGACTCATACTGAAAGATTATCAAGGCAACTGGATTCCAGTTGCAGGTACCCACCATTTCCAGGTCTCTTTCAAGGGACATAATACAATTCTACTACTCACCATCGTAGACAGAGACCGGCCAAGTCTATTGGGCCTTCAGTGGTTCACACCATTAGGAATCGAATGGCTGGCATCCACCATACTGAAGATGGTGACTGGGAGGCAGCCCTTCCACCACTTCCGAGAAGTGTTCAGCGAAAGCCTAGGCAAGGCACAAGTGGGTCCCCTATTTCATTTAATCTTTCGCTCAACATTGCGCCATTCGCCTAAAGCCACGCCGAGTTCCCTTTGCTCTCAAACCCAAAATTGATGAGCAACTGGACAAATTAATTGCACAAGGCGTAGTTAGAACCCATTGACCACACCCGATGGGAGACACCAATTGTCACCCCCATAAAGCCTGACAGGTCCTTGAGAATCTGTGGTGACTACAAGGCCACCCTCAATCACGCACTACAGCAGAGCGCCTATCCGGTACCAGTTGTTCAGCATCTCCTGCATTCACTTGGGCTGCAGAATATTCCAGCAAATTAGATCTGGCTCCAAGCATATCAACAGCTGCCAGTTGATTCCCGAGACTGCAGAAGCCCAAACTATAGTCACACATCGTGGTGCATTCAAATGCAACAGGCTCCAGTTTGAGAGCCGCAGCCCCAGGCATCTTTCAAGCCTGATGGAAAGACTATTAAAGGTATAACAGGGGTCATGCACCCCTATTTGATGATGTTACTTATTAGCAGCCCCAACAAAAAGTCAATTAGAGAGAAATGCCTCAGAACAGTCCACAAAGGTTCAAAGATGCTGGCCCTCAAGGTTAAAGGAAAAGTGCCAGCTATGCACAGAAAGGTGGAGTTTCTTGATACCTTCTTGACAAACAAGGGATCCACCCTGCAGAAAAGAAATTGGCAGCTATCAAAAATGCCCCAAGACCTAAAAAAAACAAACTGACCTCCAAGCCTTCCTGGGACTTATTAACTTTTATAACATTTTCCTACCCCAGAAAGCGACTGTTGCAGAGCCCTTCTATAGACTACTCGATAAAGGGCCTCTTGGATTTGGGACGTCGGGAGGAACATGCCTTCCAGCAAGTAAAAGACCTCCTTACCTATGATGCAGTGCTAATTCAATATAATGAGACACTCCCCTTAACTTGTGATGCATCACCATTTGGGGTGGGGGCCATCCTGAGCCACATCCTACCAAATGGCTCAGAGGCACCAATTGCATTTTTTTCAAGGACTCTGTCAAAAACAGAAAGAAACTATAGCCACTTAGATAAGGAAGCCCTTGCTATTGTCTCTCCAATTAAAAGGTTTCATGAATATGTTTATGGGAGACCATTTTCTATTATCACGGATCATAAGCCATTACTTGGCATTCTGGCAGGCAACAAACCTACCCCACACATTCTCTGCCCCAGAATGATGCGATGGTCAGAATTTCTAGCTGCCTACCACTATCAACTAAAGTATCGCCCGGGGAAATCTATTCCTCACGCAGATGCCTTGAGCCGCTCGCCACTACCCGAGCCACAGGAAGACCCAGCTCCTATGCTCCCAGTATTACAAATCGAGACAATTCCCTCACCTCCACTAACGGCCCAGGACATCGCCTTTGAAACCAAAAGAGACTCTTGTTTGGCACGAGTTCTTGGCTGGGTGGAGAGGGGATGGCCATACTACAACCCCAAGGAAACCTTTAAGCCATTCAAAAACAGACAGACAGAGCTTTTCTCACAAAGAGGGTGCGTTTTATGGGGAGACCGAGTTGTCACACCAACTAAACTACAAACAAAAGTCCTGCAAATGCTACATGATGGATACCCGGGCATCGTGCGTATGAAAGCGCTGGCAAGAAGTTACGCCTGGTGGCCAGGTATGGACAAACAAATTGAAACCTGGGTCGCCTCTTGTAACAGATGCCAGGAAAACCACTCAGCCCCACCAAAGGCTCCACCAGCAGAATGGGAAACACCCAGGGGTCCCTGGTCATGCATTCATATTGACTTTGCGGGACCTACTAGAGGCCACACTTTCCTAATAACTGTAGATGTGTATTCTAACTGGCTTGAGGTCAATAAAATGAAAACAACCACTACTGAGGCAGTCATCAAGAAATTGAACAGACTCTTTGCCACACACGGCCTACCTGATGTCCTGGTTTCTGACAATGGGCCCCAATTTACTGTTTTAGCCTTTGAACAATACCTAGCTGAACAGGGCATCCGACACGCACTCACATCGCCGGCTCATCCAGCGGCAAATGGTAGGGCTGAACAAATGGTTCAGTTCACAAAGAAAACCCTACAGAAAATGGAACAAGGTAATATCCACAATAAAGTCGCTAGAATGCTTTTTCTTCAACACATCACACCTAACAGCATGACTAACAAGAGCCCAGCTGAACTCCTGATGGCCAGGAAACTCAGATCGCCTCTAGACCGCTTGCACCCTGCCTACACCCGGAAAAGCCCTGGGTTCCAGCAGCAAGCACTGCGCCTTTAAGGTAGGAGACCTTGTATTTGCAAAAAATTTTCTGGGGATCCCCTCTGGATTCCTGCTCAAGTAACTCAAGTTACGGTTCCCCGCTCCTACCGTCTACTCACCACTGATGGCAGAGTGTGGAAACGCCATATTGACCAGACCACATTCCAGACTGACCACAACTTCCATCCCTGACCCCAACCTTGACACCGTGGGGGAAGGGGAAGCCATGAGCCCGGAAATAGAACCAACACCTGTTTATTCTGAACTAACACCGAGATCACCACACCATAGCTTGCAATACTCACCAGCTGTAGTTGAACCTGGGCAGATGAACACTTCACCAAGAAGCAGCAGCCAAGCAGGTTCAGCGAGCCCGGGGAGCCATAGCAGTAGCAACGAAGCTGAGGACTCACCCTGGGGGCATCAGAAGAGAGCCCTAACCAGGGCACCAGTTCACTGTTCCTGCTAGATCCAGCAAACAGTCCATCTGAACCTGATTTTGAACAGGGACAATTGGAATTGCGTAAGTCAGGTAGACAGGTGCGAAGACCTGCCTACCTGAGAGACTATATTACTCCACCCCTTAAATGGAACTGAGAGGGGAAGGGTGTTCCGGACTAGCAGGCTCGAAAGCCTGCAACTCTGATTGGCCCGTGAATAGCAGATCGTGATTGGTCGCCACAGACTGATGCGATTGGCTAGTAAATGGGCTGCTGCGATTGGCCCTGCCAAGAGAGGCAAACTCAAATCGCTTTCATTGGCTGCCTATCCGCAGCCAGCCCTATATAAAGGGCTGCTGAGGCTGCGATAGCTCGCTCAGATCTGAAGTCACTAATAAAGAGCTGTTGTTGTTATCTGAGTCTTGCCTCCATTCTTGAACCATCCTCCCAGATCTAACAGTTATATTACTTTCTAACATTTTTTCAGTCTCCTTAAGTATCTTAGGTAGATTAGCATTCTGTAGATACTGTTTGACTTTTTCTTCATCAATATTCTCTTGCTTATATAGTTACCCATAGAAGTCTCAAATAATTTCCTTTTTCTCTTTATTACCATAGCAAACTTGGCCTTGATCATCTATTAACTGTGATATTTTCCTTGATTCTTTCTCCTTTCTCAATTTATATGCTAACCATCTACCTGATTTATTTGCATCTTCAAAATAGTTCTGTTTAGCACTTCTAATTTTCTGTGCCAATTCTTCTTTCTCTATTTGGCCCATTTTATGTTTGATTATGTCCAATTTTAGTTTAATGTCTTTTTTCTGTGGCATTTTCTGTAGTTCTTTTTCAAGTCTTTTATACTCATCGTCTAAAACTTTAGTGGCTTGCCTTTTCCTGATATTCTTTTTTCTTATATAGTCTATTATCAAAGCCACTAGCATATGCCTTCATTGTGTCCGAGACATTCGGACTTGAAGTATCTTCTTTTTTATTTTCTCTAAAGAAAAAGGCCAATTCTTTCTCCATCCATTGTGTAAAATCTTTCTCCTTTAAAATAGTATTATTTAACGTCCATCTCGATCTTTTTTTTTTGTCCTTTCCATTTAATTGTCATTGGATTATGGTCTGCCCAAGTACTTGTTTCAATGTTTGTTTCTTGAACGTTAGATATTAGTTCTGTTGAGATCCATATCATATCTAATCTGGACCATGATAAATGTCTATTTGAATAAAAAGTATATTGCTTGGTTTTAGCATTTCTTTCTTTCCATATATCTTTTAAATTTAATTCATCAGTCATTTTCAAAAAGGATTTAGGGAGAGTCTTTCTGTTTTGCTTTGTTATTGTTGCTGTATAGTCCAGTTTATTGTCCACAATTCCATTAAAATCTCTCATCATAACTATATTGACATAGTCCAGTCCAATTATTTTCATGTGTAATTTTTTGTAGAATTCTTCTTGTTTATCATTCGGAGCATAAATTTCAATGAGGAGTATTTTCATATTATTATCCATTATTTCCACCATTAATACTCTTCCATCTTCATCAGTATAAATCAATTTTGCTGGGATAGCATCTTTAATGTATAAAACCACTCCTCTTTTCTTACATTGAGTCAAAGAAGTAAACATTTTCCCTAATTTTGGCTGTACCAACAATTGTTCATATTGTTTTTTAATATGTACTTCTTCTGGACAAATTATATCAAATTTTAATTTCTCTAATTTGTGAAAAATTTTCCTTCTTCTAACAGCTGAATTAAGTCCATTTATATTCATTGTAATCAGTTTTATCTCTTCTGTGGTTATATCTTGTAATTAGATTTGGCAGCTCTCGTAGATCTTGGTTCACGTTGTTCTTTGATCTCCACCTGTCCACCTACTGTGCCTTCTTCTTTTTCAGTCCCCATTTGATCCTCTTGGAATTCAATTAGTGAGACCTCTTTTTCTACCTCTTCCTCTCTCCTTCCAAAAAATTCTGCATAGAAAAGTTCTGCTTTCTCAATTGAATCAATTCTATGTCTCTGTTCTTGCCCTGTAAACATTAGTCCTTCTGGAATCAACCATCTGTAATTCACCTCCTTTTTCAATAATATTTTAGTCAGGAATCGATATTCTCTTCTCATCTCTCTCACTCTTCTAGGTATTTGTTTTTAAATCACAATCTCCTTGCCTTTATATTTCAATGTCTTCTCTCTTGCCACTTGTAATATTTGTGTTTTAATGGATTTTTTTGTAAATCTGATGTGAACTTCCCTTGGTAAGTTGTTTCTCATCGCATATCTTGTAAAGACTCGGTATACCTCATCTACTCCATCCATCATCTTTTCCTCTGTTATTTCCAAGGCTTCAGCCAAAATTTTTATCATTATCACAGCTAGGTTTTGACCTTTTTCTTCTTCTATATTTTGAAATCTGAGATAGAATTCTGACCTGTCCATCTCCCACCTCAGCATCCCACTTTTATCTTGTTCAACCACTGTTAGTCTGCTGTCAATATTTCCAATCTTCTCCTCTCTTTGTTTATCTTCTTCTTCAATTTTTTGGAATCTCTCATCATATTTCACCATCATTTGTTGAATATTTTCAGTTTTTTCATCAGTCTTGCCTCTTTTTTGTTCAATATTCTCTGTTCTTTGTTCAATATTCTCTATTCTCTTTTCAATGGTATCTGATTTTTTTTAATGTCTTTAATGGACAAATTAATGTCTTGGATTCCTTGCATAATCATCTGTAGAGTCACTTTTTCTTGTTTTTTTATCTTGCTTTAACATTGTCTGAATTAAGTGTTGACCTCCAGATGGTGGGGAGGCAGAAGTGGAAGTTGAGGCACCAGAAGGTATGAGTTTTCTACACATTTTGAACGTTGAAATCTTCAAATTCAAGTAGCGAATTATAATCCAAAATGGGGGGTAGAGGTGGTAAGAGATAAAAAGCCCAGTAAAAGGAAAGAAAAATTCTTCAATTTCTTCAAGACCTTAATCCAATTATAAATTGGTCAGTTGTAATCCAAGATAAAAAATGAAAATAAGAAAAAGAAAAGAGCCCAATAATAATATAAAAAGAACGAGAGAGAAAATTTCTTCAGGTTCTTCACACTTTAATCTAATTGAGAGGTCTCAAAAGTGGAAAATAAAAAAGCAAAGAAAAGCCATAAAGATGAACCAAAAATATGAATGGCAAAAAAGAAAATACCAATAGAAAAAGAAAAAGGAGAGATTCTGAGGCTTTCCTTTTAAAACAGAAGGCAAAAATAAAAATATTACAAAAATAAAGTTTTTTTTTTCTTTTAAGGAGAGAAAAAAAAATGAAAGGAGTACAGTAAAACTGGTAAGGAGGGCGGCACAGCTAAAAATAAAATAAAAAAGAACACACTGCACTTTGTTTAATTATCCAAGGCTCTTATTAAAAGTCTCTTCTCCACAAGCTTCAAAGCCAAACTTCAATTGTTGATAGAAGTCCAGAAGAACACCTGTAATAACACTCTCATGTTCTTCCCTCTATCTTGTCAAGTTGCAATGTCCTTGAAAGAGGAATCTTTCACAGTTCTCTCAACTTCAAGTAAAATATTTTCAAGCCCCTAGTTGGCAGTGTTACAAAGTTTTTTGTTCTCACTGCCCCCTCCTTTCCCAGATAGAACATAATAGAAGTTTAAAAAGGAAAGAATATATATATATATATATATATATATATATATATATATATATATATATATATATATATATATATATAATTTGTTTTCTGAGGTTCTCGTGGGTATTTGTATGTGGATCTTTGGTTGTTCGGGTTTTCTCCGCGTAAGATTCAAGTATCTAGGCAACGTTTCGATGAAGTCTCATTCATCATCTTCAGGCTTCTGTCTCCGGCTCTGTGCTTCTCAGAGTGATGTGAGATTGCAGCTGCTTCTTCCTTTTAACTGCTAGTGGGGTGGGACTTGATTGGGTGGGGGCTTGGCTGTGTTCTGATTGGGTGGGGGTTGGCGTGTTCTGATTGGTTGGAGGCGTGTTCTGTTCAGGTGGGGGCTTGGTTGTGCTCAGGTTAGTCTTAGTTGCTGGGGATTTGAGTTGGTGAGCTGTGATCTTGTTGTTTGGCTTGAGTTCGTGGTCGTGCTGCATCTTCATAGTGGGTGTCGGTTTGCTTCATGTATGGCTCGGAGGGGTTTGAAGTGGGTAGTGATGCAGCTGCAGTGCAGCTTCTGGTCCATGGTCGTGTCTCATCTTCTGAGTGGGTGTGAGTCTGTTTTCTACATGGAAGTGTGGTGGTGGCATCTTGTGTGGCTCTCATGGGTGTGGGTCTGGTATCATTCTTCATGTTAGGTAATTGTCTGTTCATGAGGGCGGGTTTCCAAATGGCTGGAAGGCGGGAGGTGTCATCTCGTTTGTTCATGCTGTGTGGGCGTTTTTCTATCTCTATGGCTTCTCTGATTATTCTGCTGTTGAAGTGTTCGGTTTTGGTGATAGTTCTGGTATTTTTAAAGTCAATTTCATGTCCTGTGGCTTTGAGGTGTTGGACCAGGGAAGAGGTCGTTTCTTCTTTTTTGATTGAGTTCTTATGTTCTTCAATGCGTGCAATTATTCTTCTGTTAGTTTGTCCAATGTACGTGGTGGGGCAGGCAGTGCAGGGGATTTCGTATACTCCTTGGTTTTCTAATTCGATTTTGTCTTTGGGGTTTCTTAGGATGGTGGATATTTTTCTGCTTGTGCAGAATGCTGTTTTAATGTTGTGTTTTTGGAGGATCTTGCTGATTTTGTCTGTAAGTGCCTTTTATATATGGGAGGAGGGCTTTGCCGTTTTCTTGTTCTCTGTCTTGGATTTTGCTTGGGGTTTCTTTTTGGATTAGATGGGTAATCTTCTTTCTTTGGAATCCATTGGCTGTAAGTACGTTAGTGAGAGTGTGTAGTTCGTTTTTTTGGTGTTGTTCATCGGCTAAGCATTTTGTTCTGGAGATGAGTGTCTTGGCTACGGAATTGATCTGTGCTGGGTGGTGGTGTGAGAGTGCATGTAGATAGCGGTTTGTATGTGTTTTCTTTTGATAGATGGTGTGTCCTAGGGAGCCATTGGATCTTTTGTATACCAAGACATCTAGGAAGGGAAGTTGATTGTTGGCTTCTGTTTCCATGGTGAATTGTATTTTGGGGTGTAGGCTGTTGAGGTGTGTGAGGAAGTTGTTCAGTTTTTCTTTCCCATGTGGCCAGATTATGAAGGTGTCATCTACGTATCTGAGCCAGAGTTTGGGTTTGTGGTCGTATTTTTCTAGAGCTTGTGTTTCAAAGTATTCCATGTAGAGGTTTGCGATGACAGGTGAGAGGGGTGATCCCATGGGTGCTCCTTCTATTTGTTTGTATTTTTGTCCATTGTAGGTGAAGTATGTATTGGATAGGCAGTGGTTGGTCAGATCTAGGATGTGCTTGGGGGGTTGTATTTGTTTTGGATGGCTGTCAAGGCTTCTTTTATTGGCACTTGGGTGAAGAGGGATATGACATCGAAGCTTACTAGTAGGTCGCTAGGTTGTAAGTTTTGTTTCTTTATGATCTCGATGAACTGGAATGAGTTTCTTACGTGTGAGTTGATGGATTCTGCATAGGGTTGTAGTTGTTTGGTGAGAAATTTGGCCAGGTTTTGTAGAGGTGAGCCTATGGAGCTGACTATTGGTCTGAGTGGGGCTCCTTCTTTGTGTATCTTGGGGAGACCATAAAGCTTGGGGCATCTGGATGATTTCTCTCTGGGTATGAACCCTTAACCAACCTACTCAAAGACCCCACATACAAACCCCTAAAGACAGACCCCACCACCTACCTAGAAAAAACTACCAAATCCAAAATAAAAGCCTCCCCCATCAGTGAAGAAATCCAGCAAAGAATCATACCCAAGCCCCCACCTGAACAGAACACGCCTCCAACCAATCAGAACACGGCCAACCCCCCAACCAATCAGAACACAGCCAAACCCCCTACCAATGAGAACACACCCCCACCCAATCAGAACACAGCCAAGCCCCCACCCAATCAAGTCCCACCCCACTAGCAGTTAAAAGGAAGAAGCAGCTGCAATCTCACATCACTCTGAGAAGCAAGAGCCGAAGACAGAAGCCTGAAGATGATGAATGAGACTTCATCGAAACGGATGGATGAACTACACAACTTGATCAGGGCAAAGCAATAGATGCAATCTACATAGACTTCTGTAAAGCCTTTGATTCAGTGGTACACGACAAACTACTACTAAAACTAAAATCTTATGGTATCTCTGGACACCTACATAACTGGATAGAAGCATTCCTGTCAAACAGACAACAAATGGTCAAAATGGGGAACGTCCTATCAAATTCTGTACCTATCAACAGTGGTGTCCCCCAAGGCAGTGTTCTAGAACCAACTCTTTTCATACTCTACATAAGTGACCTCTGTGATCATATCAAGAGCAACTGTGTTCTCTTCGCTGATGATGTAAAGCTACTCAACACCACAGACAATACTACTACCCTCCCAAAAGACCTTGACTATGTATCAGAATGGTCAATCAAATGGCAACTTCAAAACTCAACAAATAAATGCTCTGTCTTACATATTGGTGGAAAAAAATCAGAAAATAAAATATAAGCTAAATAGTCAAGACCTTGTTGAGGATCCAAATTTTGTCAAGGACCTTGGAGTACTCATCTCAAATGATCTAAGTGCTACATAGCCAAAAAGGCATTAAGAGTTGTTAATCTAATCCTACATAGCTTTTCCTCTAGTAATATCACACTACTAACTAGAGCATACAAAACATTTACTTTACCTATACTTGAATATAGCTCATCAGTCTGGAACCCATATCATGCATCTCATATTAACACAGTTGAGAAAGTCCAGAAATATTTCACAAGAAGAGTTCTCCACTCCTCTACTCGTTGCAGAATACCTTATGCCACCAGACTTGAAACTCTAGACCTAGAAAACCTAGAACTATGCTGCCGCCGGTCCAATCTAAATATAGTATATAAAATCATACATTGCAATGTCCTACATGCAATTGAATACTTCAGCTTTAATCATAACAATACAAGAGCACACAATAGATACAAACTCAAGGTTAACCGCACCAAACTTGACTGCAGAAAATATGACTTCAGCAACAGAGTGGTCAATGTTTGGAATACTCTACCTGACTCTGTGGTTTCTTCCCCAAACCCCAAAAATGTTAACCTTAGACTGTCTACTATTGACCTCACCCCCTTCCTAAGAGGTCTGTAGGGGGCATGCATAAGCACACCAATTGTGCCTACCATCCCTGTTCTATTGTTTTTTTATTTTTTTTATAAGTATCTATCTCATGTATTCAAAACTATCTTTATTCTTATACCTGTATCTTGTAAGTGATTGACAAATCAAATAAATACTCAAAAAGTACTAAATAGTAAAATATTTTCTGAAAAGTCTTGTAAAATTCCACTGGCAAACCATCTGGATCTGGTGCTTTTCCAGCATTCTGCTTTTTAAAGGCTTCTGTTAATTCCATCATTGTTATACTTCCTTCTAACATAGTTTCAATGTTTTGGGGTATCTGAGGTAGGCTCGTTTTCTGAAGATATTGTTTAACTTTTTCTTCTTGAATATTCTCTTGAAAGTACAGTTTTCTATAGTAGTCTTCTATAATGTTTTTCTTCCCTTCATTTCCATAGCAAACCTGTCCTTCTTTATTTATCAGTTGACTAATTCTTCTTGATTCTCTTTCCTTTCTCGGTTTATAAGCTAGCCATCTGCCTGGTTTATTTGCATCTTCAAAGTAATTCTGTTTAGCATTTTTAATTTTTTGTGCTAATTCTTCTTTTTCCATTAGTCCCTTTAATGTTCAATTATATCCATTTTATTTTTAATGTCTTTTTTGTGGGAACATCTGTAAATCTTTTTCCAGTCTTTTATAGTCATCCCCTAATGTCTTAAATGTCTTTTTCTATTTTATGTTTCTTCTCCTAGTATACTCTATTATCAAGCCTCTTGTGTAGGCCTTCATTGTGTCCCAGAGATTTTGTAAAGATTTATCCTCTTTTCTATTTTCTTTAAAGAAGAAAACAAGTTCTTTCTCTATTTTCTGTTTAAAGTCTTTTTCTTTCAGTTTCATATTATTTAAAGTACATCTAGATCTCCTCTTGTGTCCTTTCCAAATAACTGACACTAGATTATGATCTGCCCAAGTGCTTGTTTCTATTTCAATCTGTTGTACATTAGTCAATAATTCTGCTGACATCCATATTATATCTATTCTAGACCAGGATGTGTGCCTGTTTGAATAAAAAATATATTGCTTACTTTCTGCATTTCTCTCTCTCCATGAATCATTTAAATTAAATTCTTCTGTTATTTGAAGGAAGGATTTTGGTAGTATCTTTCTAACTTTCTTTGTTGTTTTCTGTGTTTTATAGCCCAACCAGTTGTTAATTATTCCATTAAAATCTCCCATCATACAAATATTAACATAGTCCAATTCAATTATTTTTGTATGTAATTTTCTATATAATTCTTCTTGTTTATCATTCGGGGCATAAATTGCAATTAAAAGTGTTTGAACACTGTTATCCATTATTTCCACCATCAAAATCCTTCCATCATCATCTGTGTAAATTAGTTCTGCCAAAATTGTTTCTTTAATATATAATACACCACCTCTTTTTTTTATTGTGCCAGCGACATAAATAATTTCCCTAGTTTTCCTTGTTTTAGTATATATTCATGTTGTTTTTTAATATGTACCTCTTGTAAGTAGATTATATCAATTTTTAATTTTTCTAATTTGTGAAATACTTTCCTTCTTTTAGTAGCCAAATTAAGTCAATTTATTTAAGTCCATTTAATCAAGGGTTTTATTGCTCTGGTAGATCTCAATTCTCATTGTTCTCTGGGTTCACCGCCTCCTGCACCTTCTTTTTCTTTTTCAATTACTGCCATACACTCCTCTTGGAACTCAATTAGTGACTCTTCCTTTCTTTCTTCTTCCTCCTTTTCTCTAAAATATTCCAAGTAGAATAGCTCAGCTTTTCCAACTCTGGCAATTCTGTGTCTTTGTTCCTGCCAAGTGAACAAGAGGCCTTCTGGCATCAGCCACCTGTAGTTTACTCCTCTTTTAAGTAACTCTTTAGTCAAGAATAAATATTCTCTTTTCATCTCTCTTACTCTTCTTGGTATCTGTTTCAGCACCACAATTTCTTTATCTTTATACTTTAGTGTTTTCTCTCTCATCACCTGGAGTATCTGTGTCTTAATAATCTTCTTAGTAAATGTAATATGAACTTCTCTTGGTAATCTATTCCTCATTGCATATCTTGTGTAGACATGAAACACTTCGTCTATCCCATCCATCATCTTTTCTTTGGTTATTTCCAGTGCTTCTGCCAATATTTCTGCCATTATTTCAGCAAGGTTTTCACCTTTTCCTCCTTCTATATTTTGAAATCTTAGATAAAATTCTATCTAAAATTCTATCTAATGTCTATTTCCCATCCTAATAGTTCACATCTGCCTTTCTTGACATCACTCAAATGAATATCAATATCGCCAATTTTCTTATCTCTTTGTATATCTTCTTCAATTTTTTTTGAATCTGTCTTCATATTTCATCATCATCTGTTGAATATTTTCCACTTTTTCATCTGTCTTTTCAATTTTTTGCTCAATTTTCTGAATTTCTTGCATAATCATCTATAATGTCACTTCCTTCTCTTTCTCTTTTTCTTGTTGTAATATTGTCTGTATAGGTCATTGTCCTCCAGATGGTGAGGGAGTTGGTATCGAAGAAGCTGGGGCTGTTGTCTTTCTACTCATCTTGTAATGCTTATCTGTAAAGAAAGAGAGAGAAAAAAGGAAAAAACAAAAAAACAAAGGCAAACAATTGCCACTCCAAAGGAAAAAAGGAAAAAGAAACTCTTCAGGCACTTGTATACCTTAATCCAATTAGTTGCAATAGTAGATGTAAAAAATAAAAAATAAAAAAAGGAAAAAGAAACAT
The DNA here is from genome assembly GCF_049901715.1 of Pseudonaja textilis. Taxonomy (NCBI): domain Eukaryota; kingdom Metazoa; phylum Chordata; class Lepidosauria; order Squamata; family Elapidae; genus Pseudonaja; species Pseudonaja textilis. The sequence continues at coordinate 108,371,714 of NC_142008.1, read as the reverse complement.
ATTTTATATTTTAAACATATTTTATATGTTTTTATATATTTTATATATTATATTTTAACATATTTTATATGTTTCTCTTAATAAACAAAAAGAAAACCAAAATAAAAGGTTTACATTCTAGTTCCTGGTTTAAAAAGTTAAAATCCAATTAAAGAGAAAAAAAGAGCCCCACTAGTGGGGGGGGGGGGTAGAAAGGGAGACAAAAGGTAAAAAGCAATTCTAATATAAAATAAGAATCTGCCACCAAATATCCAAGGCTCTTTGATAAATGAGCTCAGAATTTTTCAATTTTCTTTCTTTCAACTTCAACTCCAGACTCCAGCTATTTATACAAATGAGCACCTGAATAAACAAATTGCCACGCTCATCTCTATCTTTTCCAATACAAATCTTCACTGTAACACAAGTTAGTGAGAGAAAAAAGAAATAATGTATCCAAGCCTCTGGGTGGCAGTGCTACTTATTTTCCTTCACTTTCACTCCCCCTCCTCAATCTACAACCAGGAAGTAAAAATAAAGTAAAGCCTTTTCTCTTTTTGTAAGAAAAGGAGAAAAATAAATCTTAAGTCAAGCAGAAGAATCTTAGTCAAAAAGGGATTTTCAAAGGGGTTGTTTAAAAAAGGGTGAAAGAAATACAAACAAAAATAAGAAGATTAAAAAGTACCAGTCCAGCTTAAACAGTTTTGCCAAATTCAAAGTTGGAATAAAAAGGGAAAAAAACTTTCACTTTGACAATTAATCATGCCGCTTAAATTCTTTTCTCTTGACTTTTATTCCACTTTAATTTTTTCAGAGTGTTCTCTCCAAGAAATAATAAGTAAAAGTTCATCTCACCAAACTGACACACTTTCTTTCCAATCTCTTCCATTCTGGAGCTGTCCCAACTTCAGCAGCTTGGAAGGCTGCCTCTCTGCTGCTGGCACAAAGGGATTTTCCTGGATCAACCAGAGACTTTGCGATGTCCCTGGGATCAACAGGATGTGCCCTCCTCAATCACCATCTCTACAGGATGGTTTAGATCCAATGGAATCGTCGTGCAACAGAGATATCAGCGGCAATCATAGAGCTTCAAGATCGCACACTGTACCACTGAGACACCAGCTCCGCCCCTCTCTAACCATCCACAACTTCTGATGGCAAGCAGTTCCATTGGTTGATTCTCCTCACTATTAGGAACTTCTCTTTAGTTCTAGCTTGTTCTCTCCTTGGTTAGTTTTCAACCATTTCATGTCTTCCCTTTTGGTGCTTTGAAAATAGTTTGACCCCCTCATCTTTGCATAAGCCCTTCAAATATTGGAACAGTGCTATCAAGCCACCCCTAGTTTTTCTTTGTATTAGACTAGACATACTCAATTCCTGTAACCATTCACCATATGTTTTAGTCTCCAGCACCCTAGTCATTCTTGTTACTCCTCTGCACTCTTAACAGAGTCTCAGCATATTTTTATGTCATGTTGATCAGAACTATATGCAGCATTCCACTTAAAATATGCACCCAGTTATTTGTATCCACATGGAACCCAGAGAAACTCCCTCTGATAATTACCCCTAGTAGTTTCATATAGATCATCAGAGATAGCACTAATAGAATCCACTAAATCTACAGTCTCAAACCTGACAATCTAATACTTGCATCACCACGAGTATCCCACACTCTTAAGTCCAACCTCCCTAAGTTCAGGAGAAGCAACTAGGTTTAAGAAATAAATAATAAGGAGCTTAGTAGGACCTCTTCCGATGTACAAAGTTTATTAAACGAATCAGTTTCATGAAGTGCATCTTACTTTAACAGATACATGTAGTGGCTAGACTGATTTATTTTTATTTAGCCATTTAAATAATGTTTATGGTTGCTCATCTAAACAATAGAGTACAACAATAGCAAGATGTAATGTAGGAATTTTAGTGCTGTGAAGTTCAACCTAAATTCTTCATTACAGAATCAGACTACAATGGAACCATATGGGGAAAAAGACAGAGGGGGTACATTAGTATCAGAGGATAAAATAGGCCTAGAAAACATGGAGACCCCAATGTGTGAAACTATTTGGGCAATGACGATATTGTGTTAACCACAATGGCATATTGAGACATTCTTAGAACATATATTCTAAGATAGAAAACTTCCAAGAATATATATACATATTCAATATATACATGACAAAAATTCAACAACATACAAGTATAAATGATTAAAAATGGAAAGTTAAAACAAAATATACTAAAATAAGAAATAAACAATTCTGTTTGCATTATTTGTAATTCCTCTTAATGAGTTGCTCTCAGGTGTTTAATTCTGGCTTAATAATTACTACATAACATATACAATATACAGCCTGTTAAACCATTGCTGGAAGCCAAAATGGAGAAAACCTCCACAGACACCATATATTTGTTTTTGGTGCTCAGGTAAAAGGAAATTCACAAAGCAAAACAGTCCTATACAGAGCAGTATTATCAGGAAAGTTTGAATTTCAAATACCTTGAAAGAGTGGCTTAATGTAGAATTGAAATATAAATTTGTTTCACATTGCTAATCTTTGAAAACTAAAATGAACAACACTACCTGTTTGCCTTAAGTAGCTAATTAATCTTGCATTAATCGTGGATTTCCAGAAATGTTACTAACATTTATTTAAATAAAATCATAACATGTGAAAATACTATTCTACAAATTACTTCATACTCTAACTATATAGTAAAACAGAGATCAGTTGATAAACCTAATACATTTAACATTTAATATTTAGTATTAAGTTTAATATGAATATTTAATATTTCACTAAGAAAAGTAAGCAGAAATTTCCTATTCTACGGAATAAGAACTTATGATTTTAAAGAAGAACAGAAATGAAAGAAAAGAAATGAAACATTTATTTCATTTATTAAGAGTTTCATACAAAAAAGGTACTCATTCAAATACGATTATGTTAATCTTGTTAATCTTCTGTTTTTCCTTGTTATATAAAGTTAGATATATCTTTTTGCCATTATTTAAATAATACATCAGTTGTATCATTTATAAACAGGTATTGCCTGAAACAAAAACATAACTATTGGCAAAATATTGATAATGATTCTCCCCAACAATGACAATTTTAATTTCTTCCATTTTATGTCAATTTCTGTCAGACATACCAGGTAAACCAGGAAATTCAAACCCAATAACCTAATTCTGCTTTAGTGTAAAACTACATTAACACAACCTTGGAAGCCTGAAAGTAAATTCTTCTATTGACACTTTTACAACCCAATGACTTAGGGACAGTCCCTTCTAAACCTTTCATTCCACATTCTATGTAGCTGCAGTTTATCCTAGCTCTTATCTGACTGTTCCCTAGGCAGCAACTCTTTGCCATATCTCCCAATTTCTTACCTATATACCTACATCACGCCCCCTCCAGTCTCATCTGCCATTCTCAAGTTCTCAGAGAAAGCTGTTTGTGGGCTATGAATTGGACTGTAGTGATGTCATTCCATCTTCTGTCAATAACTCCCAAAATGGCACAAGGCATCCAGTAACTCAACTGTGCCTACAGAGATGGTTGCCACCCTTCATTGTGAATCTGATTGTCTCCCTCTACCACCCCGCTGCTTCCCAAAATCTATAAGTTTGATATGGAAATATCTCAGTTATTTCCCAGTCCCATTACTTACATCTCTCCCAACTTGATATCCCTGAGGTGTCTTCTATCCTATAGAAGAACTCCACCTACTCATCTTGGCCAGTGACTAAATCCTGGAAGGCTAGTAGTTATCAAAAAGGGGTTTGTTTGGGTATTTGGTTGTGAAAGCAGTGCACCAACATTTACATCCCCTGCTGCCTACCATGGATTCTCAGACTCTGGGTGACTTTCCAATGTATCGAGTATTCAGCTCATTTCCATCTGTGTCTAGCACCACCTTCACCTTGTACTTTTTCTCCTTCTTCCATATATTTACATATATGGGAAAAGCAAACATTTGTGAACTCAGAATGCAGGAGCCTCCTCCTACAGAAATGAGGAGCAATGGAATATATAATGAACCTTCATTGAGGCTGGCAATTCTGAAACAAATTCTACTGGGTTTCTTTGCTTAGTAACTGGAAAAAGACCCATAAATATTGAGTCTATTTTCTTGGACAGAAAATAGTCTTCTGGAACTCAGAAATTTTGTGAAACAATCCACATTAAATCCTCTTCTGCATAACTAGCTCTCCCTTGCCTGTCTACATCTGCACTTTTTATATGTCCTGACCTTAGGGCTCAATAACTTTCATCTCCTCTTGGTTTTGATGCATCATAAAACAAGATAGGATAAGATAAAAGAAGAGAAGATGAGATTGTCAGAGTATTTTCATGAACTGGAATAGAACTTAGTAACAAAGTCAGCAAATGAGTAGGCATGACAACAGACCAGCTAATGGGAGCTGAATAGAAACTGAAACTGGAATTAGCCTGGGTCTGGCTCTAGTCTCTTGCTGCTCTAAAGTAAAATTAACTAGCTTGCTTGCTGAAACTGATATTTGCTTTGAGTTGCTGCTGCTTGTGTTTTTGCTTATGTTATGTTGAAAGAATCTACAAATGGTATTGTAATTATGTTATTATGTTTATAAAGAAGTTAATGATCCAGCTGAATCAGTCATCTCTGTGTTTTCTGGACTTGAATTTCTCCTGCAAACTCACAGAGATGAGATGAGATGAAGAGGTGAGGTGAGGTTAAGTTAGGTTAGGTGAGAAGAGAGAAAAGAGAAGGGAAGAAAAAAGAAGAAGACTAGAGAAGAGAAGAGAACCTTTATTTTCATTTTACTGTCAGCATACTGGCACACATTAAAAATGAAATTCCATTGCCTACCTTCAAATGAAAGTATATATTTACCTCTATCCATCCATCCATCCATCCATACCACATATCTATAATACTATATGCATCATAACACACACTCTTGATATGCAAAGAAACAGAGAACCTCACAAAGTAAAAAAGCATTATTATCAGGAAAGTTTGAATTTCATAATAACTGGAAAGAGTTATTTCATATAGAATTAAAATATAGATTTGTTTCATATTGCTAAATTTGGGGTGGAGGAAACCCTACCCGTTTGCATCAAGTACCTAATTTTAAAAGCTTCTTGCAATTAATTGTGGATTTCCAGAAATGTTACTGATATTTAATCAAAATAAAGTCATAACATACAAAAATACTATTCTACAATTTACTTCGTACTGTACCTATATAGAAAATAGAGATCAGTTGATAAACCTAATACATTTAATGTTTAATATTTAGTAATAATTTAACATTAAATATTCCACTGAGAAAAATGAGAAAAACATTACTATTCTATTGAATAAGAACTAAAGATTTCAAAGGAGAATAAAAAAAAAAGAAATGAAATGTTTCTTTCATTTATTAAGAGTTTCGTTTAATAAGTTGTTCCCTGTTGTTTAGTTCTGGCTTAAAAATAATTATGTAACATTTGGGGAAATATATGCAGCCCAGCAATCCAGCACTGGAAGCCAAAATAGAGAAAACCTCCACAGCCACCATGTATTTGCCTTTGGTGCTCAGGTAGGATGGAACAAAAGAGAGCCACACACTGCAGAAGATCAGCATGCTAAATGTGAGACATTTGGCTTCATTGAAACTACTGGGAAGCTTCCTGGAGAAAAAAGCTACTGTGAAACTGGCAGCTGCCAGAGAGCCCATGTAACCAAGAACACAGTAGAACATGGTAGCTGAACCTTCATTGCACTGCATTATCATTTCCTCAATTTCTGAATGGTTATCAACATCAGTGAAAGGGGGATATGTGAAGAGCCACACCATACAGATGCCTGCTTGAATCAGAGAACAAGTCAGAACAATGCAGGTGGTCAGACCTCTGCCAACCCATTTCCTCATTCTGGATCCTGGCTTGGTGGCCATGAAAGCCAGAATAACAGTGATGGTTTTTGCCAACACAGAAGACACAGCCACTGAGAAGATGATGCCAAAGCTAATTTGTCGGAAGAGGCATATTATATGACTTGGTGCAACAAGGAACTGCAGTGAGGAAAGGAAGCAGAGGAAGAGGGAGATGAGCAAAACGTAGGTGAGGTTTCGGTTATTAGCCTTGACAATGGGAGTATGGTGATACTTCAAAAATGTTGACAACACCAATATTGTGCAAAAAGAAAAAAAGAGAGCCAGAATAACTAGACTTCTTCCCATTGGTTCCGCATAGGATAAGAAAGTTATTCTCTTTGGAAGACATGAATCTTGGTCTTTGCTTGGATATTGGTCTGCTGGACATTCAGAACAATCATCCATGTCTGCAAGAGGTTTTTTTTAAAATCTTTTTATTCTTGTATTATAATTCCAATATACCCCTTATTGTATATGGTTTCCCTTCATTCATTGCTTCATCCATGTTTCCATTATTGCTTGTCTTTGTACTCTATTGTTGCTATCTTTCAATATTTGGTATAATGGTTATTAAATGAAAATCAAGAAAGTAGTAATGGGGAGGGAATCTAAATTCAATTTTAATTATTTGAGATAAAATTTAATTAATAGTACAGTTTTAATCCCCAGCCTCTTTTAATATGACTTCATGATTAGGTGACCAAAGATCAGTATCTACTGTATTTTTTCCTATATGGTTTCTATTCAAATTTTAATAAAAAAATTAATAGAAACAATGTAGGTAAAGTTCTAAACTGTGCCTTCCATGCATGTAGAAGAATTTTATTAGACAGACTGAGCAAATACTTAATATTAATACCCAAGTCTACATGGAAATGAAAATATTATTGATGTTGGGAAGATAAGATTCCAAAATGGCTGATCAATTGGAGATAATTTATCTGTATTACACCATTTCAGGCAGACATATGTGGAAAAAAAAACTTGACTTTCCTAGATTTTATTTTTGCTTTTGAATCATAATTTTTGGAGGAAAAATCTCTAATAATCATCAGTTGAGAGGCACAAATGAATCTTATCATTGGCAGTTCTACACAGGGCTCTAATTGAAAAGCATCTAGAAACTCCAATTGGTTCAAAATGCAACAACCTACATGGTTTTGGGCAGGCCCAGTTGTACATATGTGTCTCCTCTCCTGCAGGAGCTTCATTGGCTGTCAGTTTGCTTCTGGGTTCTATTCAAGGTACTTGTTACTATTTTTGAAGCCTTTCATGGCTTGGGATCAGGTTATCTAAAGCACTGTCTCTCCCTGATTACATCCATCCAATCAAGCACTGCAGGGAGGCAAAAAATATTGTATCTCTTCTCTCCTAAAGAGGTACTCTACTGGTATCCAGAAGAAGGACCTTCTCCATGGTGACTCACTGACTTTGGAACATCATTCCCTAGGTTTCACTTTAAAACTCTTTCACAAGGTCCTGAAGATCTGGTTTTGCCAATAGACTTGGGGAATCCAGAATGGGATGGAGTTTATCAAGTAGTTTGGTTGATTACTGCCACCAAGGAGGTGATAGAGTTGTTGTTTTTATTATTGTATATCAGGTTTTTATTTTTTTGTAAACCATCCAGAATCATTGAGTGTGTGGCCATATAAATTTTCCAAATAAAGAAATAGGTTTTTTTTTTTGCTGAAGGAAACATGAGAGATTGGCATGTCATTAAACTACATAAAATAAAAGTTTCTCAAGTATTTCCAGACACTTAAAGCAAATGTTGTAAAAGGTAATTGATGTGCTCTGTTTTATCAGTTGACATAGTGCAAAAGCTGGGCTGCCCAATTCAGATAATACAATCCAAGGAAATTAAACTTCCTTTAATAACTCTTTCTCTATTCTTTTTTAAGAGAAAGTTGATGGGGACATTCTGCTAATGAGACAAATATCTAGTTTTTGTATGTATTTCATATTAGACAGGTTTTTTTCTGATTTAATGGTTTTTTTTAATATTTTCATTGTTTTAATTACAGGTAGTACTTGACTTAAAACCATTTTTAGTGACCACTCAAAGTTACAGCAGCCCTGAAAAAGTGACATGTGGCCATTTTTATGCATAATTCAGATGCTTCGCAACTGCTTCATATTTACGACTCTTCCAATTTTTCAGGGTCATATGAACATCTTTTGCAACTATCTAACAAAGTCAATTTGCAAGCCAGATTCACTTATTAACTGAACAATGTAGTATTCACCTAATAACTGTGGCAAGGAAGATCATAATATGGGGTAAAACTCACTTAACAACTATCCAATAACTACCCATAAAAGAATATAACCCAATTTCCATACTTATGTATTGATGGATCTGCTTGGTATATCCTGCATAATTAAAAAATCTTATTTCATAATATTTCTTACCAATCAGGCTTGACATTTTCTCTTTAGGACATGGAAGACAATCATAGCAGCAAAATTGTTTTCCTTCCTGCTTTCTCCTGAAATTACCAGGGAGGCAGCTCTTAGTACATAGAGAAATAGGTAATGTCTGGCCCAGAAATAGGGGAAAATGTGTGTATTAGCATTCTCACAAGTTATTAGCAAACAGAAAAAAATGTATGTATAAAAAAATCATATGACTTTTAATTCTACAATTAAGAGGTAGTCAGTTTACCAAGCAACTGATATATCTGAACTCATAAGCATTTGAAGGCAACTTTTAAATAAGTTCAAAACTCTCTGTTATGTGGAGCCCTTGGTGATCTTGGAGCTTGGTTGTATTCTTACAGATGTTTATGTATTCAGTTAGGTAATATCTCACAATTCAAAACATATACTACAATTATATTTTAAAACCATTTTAAAAGAATGAAAATAGTAAAAAAAAAAAACCCATTAAATCAGAAAAAAAAACCTGTCTAATATGAAATACATACAAAAACTAGATATCTGTCTCATTAACAATATAGTCGGGGGGTGATCTTGGCGCATGTAGTACTCCTGGCTCAAAAGCATAACCAGTTTTTTAGAGCTTTATGAAAGGCTAACAGGTTTGGGGCCATTTTGATATTCAAAAGAAGGATGTTCCACAGAACAGTGCCACTGCAAAAAAAAAAGTTAGCCCTCTAAGCCCTGCCAGCTGACATTTGTTGGCTGATGGAACTTAGAGGATGCCCATCCTATTTTATTTGGTTGGACAGTAGAAAAGACTATACAAAAAAGGCACTCATTCAGATACCTGATCCAAAGCCATGTAGGGCTTTATAGATAACCACCAGAACTTTGAATTGCACCTGAGAACACACTGTCAACCAGCGTAGCTGACTCTGAAGAGTGAAAAGTAGTGTTATATGTGCCATATATCTGGCACCAATTATTACCCCAACAGCTGCATTCTGCACCAGTTGAAGTTTCCAAATGGTCTTCAAGGGCAGCTCCCTGTAAAATGTGTTACTGTAGTCCAAGCAAGAGGTTACAAGGGCATGAGCTAATGTGATCAGGCCACCAAGTCCAGGTATGGAAGTAACTGGAGTACCACCTGAAAGTGTGCAAATGCCTTCCTGGTGACTGCTGCCTGCTGTTCCCTTGGTGACATTGCTTACATTTTTTTCCAGATTCATGCAACAGCAAAAAACACAGAAAGAGTAAATTTATCTTTTATTTATACAGGTGGTCCTTGATTTATAATCACGATTGGACTCTAACTTCTCTTGCTAAGCAAGATGGTTGTTAACTGCATTATGCTCAATTTTACTAGTTTTTTCCCATGTTTTTTAAGCAAATCACTGCAGTTGTTAAGTGAATTAGATAATCATTAAGTGTATCCAGCATTGAGTACTTGTCAGAACTTGTCTGGGAAGGTCACAAATGTTGTTCATATGACCTTGAGATGATGTAACCATCATAATTCCAAGCATTCACATTTCGATGGTATGATTGTGGGGAATATTTCAATGGTCATAAGTGTGATGGCCGTAATAATTTTTTCAGTGCCCCTGTAACTTTGAATAGTCACTAAATGGATAGTTGTAAATGGAGGACCACCTGTATATTAAATAATATCCAGATGTAATTATCTGCGTTCAGAACCTACTTGGTTGAAAGTTCTGTGCCAGGTGATGGCTTCATCATGAATGATGAGCTTTTTTCCCTCAGAAGTCCAGGGATTCAGTTTCCCAACTTTCACTCGATCGAAGGACTGGTTGGGGAATGTGACCCAGTTAATAATATCAAATCCAACTATCAGTTCCCTCTTCTCATCAAACAAAATCTCATCTCCAACATTGTTATTAAATGAAATTCTTTTTAGAAACAGGTGGAGCTGAATATCAAATAATACACAAAAATTGGTCAGAATGTCATTAAGAATAAAATTTCCTAATATATAAAAGAATCTCATCAAGAAACTTAAAATATTCTGATAGGGTTATATTTTTCCCTGAATAGATTGCAATTTTGTTAAAGATTCAATTTTCATTTTTAAAAAATGGTCCCAAGATAGTCTACAGTTCCCTATCAATTTTTATTTAATGCAGATAAAATGAAACGTTTCCTGTATTCCAATGAAAATCTTGGCTTGAAAGGGCTCTCTGTCTTCTCAAAAGCTGAAGGAAACTTGATGGAAATCAAGAATAGTGGTTAATCTTCAAGAGTGGTACTGCCTATTAGAAGATGCTAACCTTCCAGATTATGAATGAACTATCATCATGGAATTCTGAGTTTTTCTTAGATAGTGGGAATGGCTTAAGGTTTTAGCTTTGGCATTACTGTTTGGGTGGGGGGCAGACCTTTGAATGCATCAACTTTTAGAATGTGTTGGAGATCTTTTAAAAATCAAATGTCACATAATAATCCACACATATTATGGAAAATAGTCCTTTGAAATTTATTTTCAATATATTCTTTCTCCTAATGTCCATTATTTTTACTAATATTTTTGTGTTGATTCTATAATTTTTACATATTCTCCTTTTTCTCATAGGTATATTCACTATATTTCATTGAACTACTACAACAATTTTTTGGACAATTTTTTGGTTTAAAGATAGGAAAAACTATTTCTGGCTTCTGAAATGTGCAGAAATTCTTAGTAAATTTGTATGTCTATAAAATTGTATTGAAAGTCAGTAGTTTAATAAATCTAATAACAATTTATTGACTAAATGAATCAATCTGTATGTATATATAATGAAACAGAACAGATTAAATGATGACTGTTCAAGTCCATACCTGAGGTGGATGTTGAATCTGAAAGTTTAGTTTTTTTCTGTACAGGCTTTTTTCCTGTTTTTGTTCAATCTTCAGGGCATGTAGAGCATGAGCTACAACATACACTGCATTGTAGATATTGTAACTGTGTCCTGTCATGCTCATTTCAAAAAAGGCACCCGGAACATCCTCCAATTTCTCTCTCAGAGTACAAATATCACTATCTTTTTCATTTACCAAGGGACTGGGAAAAGAACAGTCAAATGCATGTACCCATACATCTTTGATAAAGCCATCTTCTTTTGATGAGAAATGGTCTCTTGTCTGAACAAAGTGCTGAAATCCTGGAATTTCATTGGAATGAACTGAAAAGGACAAGGAACCATGGATAACTTGAATATCCCAGCTCTTTTGGTAAAACACTGATGCAAGATCCATCTGGGAGGCCATAATCCACACCTTACCTTTAGGCTCTAAGGACACTAGTTCCATTTTAGGAAGCTGTAGTAGTAACCTCAAATGCAGAAGTGTTCTTTCATAGACAATCACCGCTTTGGCTTTGCTGTTCATTGAAAGATAATATGTTTCAGCTAACCATTCTACATCATCAGAAAAGCTGCTGATATAAATTGGCCTTATTTTTTTTAGGAAGGCAATACAAATGCCATGAAGAGGAAACATTGAAAATGTCATTCTCACAAATCTTCCATCATCATCTTCTTTTACAAGAATACCAACCCAGGTCCATCCAAAGTGCAAAAGCAGATGACACAGACCTTTGTATTCAAAACTTTCATCAGGAACCAATTGATAGAAGGAAAAAGATTTATTTTGATCTGGCATCTCTGGATGTGACCCATATATAATCTACAAAAGTAAAAAACAAAAAACAAAAATGGAGAAATATGGAGAATGGAAAGAAATTAGTGTTTTTTCCATGGAAATAAATAACTGGTAGACTAAGACTTGCTAAAATTTAAATGTAAATTAAAAATGTAAAATTTCATTATTGTATATAAAAATTAAATGTTCTTTTTGTATTATATACAAATAGGCATTTTGGCTGGTTTTTGTAATAAAAAAATACTCGGAGGGCTATATTTTAGGAAAAATCCTTTAATTTGAAAAAAATGAAAGAAATATTATTTCATGTTATTGTTTAAGACTAAAGGTTGTCTCTGAGAAAAATATTAAATTATATCTTTGACAAATAAATGTGATTTATGAACTTTTTTATTGATCTTGCATACTGTGAATAGTTCCATTTTTAAATAAATATCCTTAAATCACTGTATATTTTATGATTGGACCACTAGACTCTTTAATTTCAATTTTTAAAAATATTTTATAATGCTTCCAAGTTACAGAAATGTAAAAAGATCAAGTATGATTCCATGACTCATCAAACCTCCTACCTGAGGAACTTTGTAAGTTTTCAAGATATCTCCCATCAAAAGAGAAGTTTCAGAATAAAGAGCTCCAATGACTGCGACCAAGTTGTTCTGGAAGCCACATTTGTAATTCGGGATCAGTCTCTTCAATGATGAAAAAAGTTTCATTGTGGCATGATAAGTCCATGTTCCATCATAGCTGTCAAAAATTTTGAAACCCAAGGTGATGTTGGGCAAGATCTGAGCATTTTCATTGATCTCTTTTACAGCAAATATTAAAGCTAAAATATGCTGATAAAATTTAGTCTGGACCCTGCAATTAAAAAGCATTATAAGAGATATTCTAGATCTAGCAAAAACTATTGCAGCAAAAGCATGATCCATCAAACCATTCAGTTCTTGAATGCAATGCTTGATTTGCATTGCCCATGGAATATACTTTATCACAAAATTTCAATGTCACTCAGATAGTAGCATTGTAGACTGTTTAGTTCATGTTTGTTACAATATTGCCTTATTTTTAAGGTTAAGTCACTGTTTCTGGTTCATGCCATCTTGAGGTTCTACACTATTTGTTTGTTTTGTTTTTGTAATTAAGTTAGCTGCAGAAAAAGACATGCATCTGAAAGTTCCATAGTCTTTCTCAGGATAGACATCTCAATGACTGATAATATTTTCTGCTTCTTCTTGAATTTTGAGGTCAGCATAGTTAAATGGTTAAAGATTGGCTTCAAGACTATTGAGAAGGGCTTGAAAGGTGTGCCACCTTACTGTTATTGAGCTATCAATATTTTTAAGAACTATATTAATCTTACAGGGAATATATACCCTAGGTTACTAAAAACAGACTTTAATTTTTAACAAAAATATTTTACTGCCTAACATGCTTTCAACATCACATTTTATCGTTATAGTTAATAACTTAGTAAATGTACATCCACTAAAAGGATGGCGTATAATATCAATCAAAAACAGAATTTTAATATAATAAACATGTTTAGAACATTTTTTCAAGTTTCAGCACATCTTAAATCAGGTTGTTTTTAATTCCTTTTTGCATGATAAGAATTGCTGGCTATTTCCTTAACTATTGCTATTACTATACCAAATCCAATCATTTAATTAAATGAGAAAGACTTCAATTAGCAAACTCATGGTTTAAACTATTTCTTTGCTAGGACTGATAACTCAGCTAATTTAAATTTAATCCAAATGTATTTATTTCACCCCATAACTAAATCTATTGCTTTGGGGATTATTATTCCAGAATACAATCTGGAATACCAAACCATTTTTCAGAATAATAAATCAGTTAATTTAATTCTTCCTAGAAGTACAGTGAAAATGAAAATGAATAAAAAAAACCCCATCACCTCATTAATGGTTAATCTGAAAAAATTACTTATTTCATCCTGTAACTAATTCTATTCCTTTGGAGATTATTTTCCAGAATGCAATCTGGAATACTAAACATTATTATGTAAACCTCTTACATGGGTTCTCTTATAAATGAATGGTGGGGATTTTCAGAAAAAGTAGCTGGATCTGGAGGCATGAAAACAAGAGAAGTAATAGCGCCCATGATGAAGTCACCAGATTGGAAATAATTGTGAAGAATAGGGAGAGGATCATTAACCTTGCAATTTTTCATATCAGACTTGTAAACCATATCAGTCAAAAATAGGATCACGATCACGATCATTATGCCAAACATATGTCCACAATATAATTTGTTGGATAAAGCTTTAGAATCTTCAAGGTTGCATAAGAAGGAACCATGCAGTCACCCATTCCACACAACATCTAATTTCTACTGAAACACTTAGAACAAGTCCTAATTTTCAGGAATTATTTTGATAGCATTTTGCTATAACTAGATTGTAGCTGGGAACAGTCAGAGATATTTTGTACTGTTCATAAACACTAACTTTTGTTTTTGCTCTTGCATAAATATTCAATATATTTATTTATGGTGTTAAGTGCAATTCAGAATTAATAATAATGATGCTAATTATATATGGACAGAAAATGGCAATTATTACATTTTTATTTCTCTATAGTATTGTGAAAAAATGTTGTCTCGTGTGTAAATATTTATTATTCCTATCTGGCTAATAAATCTCATTTTCAAATGAACCAACTTCAAAAGAAATCGATTTATGAAATGGAAGAACTTTAGAAAAATAGGGAGCTTTCCCCTTCATTAGCACATATACTGAGTATTAAATCCAAAGATGGTTTTGTCTTGATTTGGGGTGCAATTTCAAAGCAAAGTTAATGCATGTGGAGCTTCAGGACCTTTCAATGTACACATGTGCTTAAAAACAATTCTAATTTTTTAAGGTGCTTGACAGTTGTAAAACAATTATGATTTCTAGATTAGATGGAGAGTTATACTTTTTAATTGCCTCTATAGTAAGCTTATGCTGTTTTCAGAAAGCCATTATTGTAAAATAATTAGCAACCAGTAATAAAAGATACACATTAGCCCAAAAAAAGGAAGAAAGAAAAAAGGATTATGTTACTGATATGACTCATAGATCCATTCTTTTCAGTAAATCTGTTTTCTTAGAGCTACCATATCTTTTCTAGCAATGCTATGACTAGGCCGAATAACATTGTCAGGCTCCCTGGATGAAATCCAGTAGAAACTTCTTAGACACTCAACTTGGAATGTTTACTTAAACATTTTTCTTACATTCTAGAAAGAAGTCACATGATTGTCCTAAATCAACATGAAAGTACAGTTCCTTTTTATAATGATTGCTATTTAAGGCTAGTTTTCGGCATTTTATGACCGCATTCTGAGTATGTTACCATGCTGTGTGAGTATATGTAACTAAACAAAAGTATATGATATCATCAAGAGAATTTAAATGTAAATGGGCTTGTCACACAGTAAGAATTGATAGCAGGTGGACCGAGGCAGTCGTAGACTGGATCCTATTTGATAAAAAGCATCCACACAAAAAAAAAAAACCTAAAACAGCAACATCTCAAGCATTGTGGGCTATTGGCAAAAGAAACTCTGAAAACTCTGAACTGTATTGGTTAGATAAATGCAGAAGATAACTACATCCTGCACTGGATTGCCAATGGATAAAATGGTGATTCTACATACATACATACATACATACATACATATTCCAATAATGCATAGTATGTCAACATTTGTCTTTATCTACTGTTTCCTTTATATGACATGTTTCTTCAACTGAAATTCATAAAATTGTTTTCAGACACAATCTAGATTCATATCAATTTGATATTCTCAATATGGCACATCTAATAAAATTTTCTTTAAAATCCATGTTAATTTTAAATTCATCATACCATAAATATCATGGCACCCAAATTTCAGATCATGACCTTCTAATTTTAAATCTTTAGTTTCTCAGCAACATTCTTTCATCCTGACTAACAATGAGCAGCAAAATACAATTTCAGATCCAATAAATGTCACTCCATCTCTTTTATTTTCATCTTGTTAAACTTTATCTTTAAAGTTTAATATAAAGTTAAATATAAAGTTTCATATAAGATTATGTTAATCTTGTTAATCTTCTGTTTTTCCTTGCTATATAAAGTTAGATATATCTTTTTGCCATTATTTAAATAATACATCAGTTGTATCATTTATAAACAGGTATTGCCTGAAACAAAAACATAATTATTGGCAAAATATTGATAATGATTCTCCCCAACAATGACAATTTTAATTTCTTCCATCTTATGTCAATTTCTATCAGCCATACCAGGTAGAGCAGGAAATTCAAACCCAATAACCTAATTCTGCTTTAGGGTAAAACTACATTAACACAACCTTGGAAGCCTGAAAGTAAATTCTTCTATTGACACTTTTACAACCCAATGACTTAGGGACAGTCCCTTCTAAACCTTTCAATCCACATTCTATGCAGCTGTGGTTAGTAACAAAGTCAGCAAATGAGTAGACTAATGGGAGCTGAATAGAAACTGAAACTGGAATTAGCCTGGGTCTGGCTCTAGTCTCTTGCTGCTCTAAAGTAAAATTAACTAGCTTGCTTGCTGAAACTGATATTTGCTTTGAGTTGCTGCTGCTTGTGTTTTTGCTTATGTTATGTTGAAAGAATCTACAAATGGTATTGTAATTATTTTATGTTTATAAAGAAGTTAATGATCCAGCTGAATCAGTCATCTCTGTGTTTTCTGGACTTGAATTTCTCCTGCAAACTCACAGAGATGAGATGAGATGAAGAGGTGAGGTGAGGTTAAGTTAGGTTAGGTGAGAAGAGAGAAAAGAGAAGGGAAGAAAAAAGAAGAAGACTAGAGAAGAGAAGAGAACCTTTATTTTCATTTTACTGTAAGCATACTGGCACACATTAAAAATGAAATTCCATTGCCTACCTTCAAATGAAAGTATATATCTACCTCTATCCATCCATCCATCCATACATCCATACATACCACATATCTATAATACTATATGCATCATAACACACACTCTTGATATGCAAAGAAATAGAGAACCTCACAAAGTAAAAAAGCATTATTATCAGGAAAGTTTGAATTTCATAATAACTGGAAAGAGTTATTTCATATAGAATTGAAATATAGATTTGTTTCATATTGCTAAATTTGGGGTGGGGGAAACCCTACCCGTTTGCATCAAGTACCTAATTCTAAAAGCTTCTTGCAATTAATTGTGGATTTTCAGAAATGTTATTGATATTTAATCAAAATAAAGTCATAACATACAAAAATACTATTCTACAATTTACTTGGTACTGTACCTATATAGAAAATAGAGATCAGTTGATAAATCTAATACATTTAATGTTTAATATTTAGTAATAATTTAACATTAAATATTCCACTGAGAAAAATGAGAAAAACATTACTATTCTATTGAATAAGAACTAAAGATTTCAAAGGAGAATAAAAAAAAAGAAATGAAATGTTTCTTTCATTTATTAAGAGTTTCGTTTAATAAGTTGTTCCCTGTTGTTTAGTTCTGGCTTAAAAATAATTATGTAACATTTGGGGAAATATATGCAGCCCAGCAATCCAGCACTGGAAGCCAAAATAGAGAAAACCTCCACAGCCACCATGCATTTGCCTTTGGTGCTCAGGTAGGATGGAACAAAAGAGAGCCACACACTGCAGAAGATCAGCATGCTAAATGTGAGACATTTGGCTTCATTGAAACTACTGGGAAGCTTCCTGGAGAAAAAAGCTACTGTGAAACTGGCAGCTGCCAGAGAGCCCATGTAGCCAAGAACACAGTAGAACATGGTAGCTGAACCTTCATTGCACTGCATTATCATTTCCTCAATTTCTGAATGGTTATCAACATCAGTGAAAGGGGGATATGTGAAGAGCCACACCATACAGATGCCTGCTTGAATCAGAGAACAAGTCAGAACAATGCAGGTGGTCAGACCTCTGCCAACCCATTTCCTCATTCTGGATCCTGGCTTGGTGGCCATGAAAGCCAGAATAACAGTGATGGTTTTTGCCAACACAGAAGACACAGCCACTGAGAAGACCATGCCAAAGCTAATTTGTCGGAAGAGGCATATTATATGACTTGGTGCAACAAGGAACTGCAGTGAGGAAAGGAAGCAGAGGAAGAGGGAGATGAGCAAAACGTAGGTGAGGTTTCGGTTATTAGCCTTGACAATGGGAGTATGGTGATACTTCAAAAATGTTGACAACACCAATATTGTGCAAAAAGAAAAAAAGAGAGCCAGAATAACTAGACTTCTTCCCATTGGTTCTGCATAGGATAAGAAAGACATTCTCTTTGGAAGACATGAATCTTGGTCTTTGCTTGGATATTGGTCTGCTGGACATTCAGAACAGTCATCCATATCTGTAAGAGTTTTTAAAAAATCTTTTTATTCTTGTATTATAATTTCATTATTCCTTCTATTGTATATGATTTCCCCCTGTCTTTCTTCTTCATCCATGGCTTCATTCATGGCACCAATATTTTCAGCTTCTCTTTGTACTGTCTTATTGGTATATCTAAACATTGGGGATACAGGTTAATAAATGAAAATTAAGAAGCTAGTAAAGTGGGGAGCTATATTTTATTTATTATTTGGATAAAATGTAATTAATAGTACAGTTGTAATTTTCTTTATATGACTTTAAGGCACAAGTACAACTGTACAAGTACAATTTAAGGTACTTGCTGTTACTTTGAAAGCCTTACATGAGATTGAGATGAGGTTATCTGAAGGATTGTCTCTCCCTGATTACATCCACACAACCCACCAAAGCGGGGGGCAGAAAATTGTATCTCTCCTCTCCTAAGGAGATACATTTGGTGGGATCCAGAAGAAGGGTCTTCTCCCTCATGGTGGCTCCCTCACTATAGAAAATCTTTCCCTAAGGTCCCAATTTTGACACTCTTTCACAAGGTCCTGAAGATTGGGTTTTGCCAATAGACTTTGGGAACTCAGACTGGGATGGAGTTCATCAAGTTGTTTTATTGATTGCTGTCATCAGCTGGCTAATTGGGCTATTGTTTTTATTATTGTATATCAGATTCTTATTTTTTGTAAGCTATCCAGAGTCACTATATCTCATTCAGACTGAGTGTGTGGCCATATAAATTTTCTAAAAAAATAGGGTTTTTTTTTTCTGAAGGAAAGATGAGAGATTGGTTTGTCATTGAACAACTGAAAAGAAACACTTCTCAAGCATTTTCATTCCCTTAAAGCAAATGTTGTAAAAGGTAAGTTGATGGGCTGTTTTAAAAGTTGACATAGTGAGAAAGGCACAATGCCCAATTCCAGTAATACAATTGAAGGAAATTAAACTTCCTTTAATGATTCTTTCTCCTTTCTTTTTAGGAGAAAGTCAAGGGGCAAATACTGCTGATAAATACAGGTTCTCCTTGATTTACAAGTATTTTTTCAGTGACCATTGAAAGTTAACAATGGAGTTTTTAAAAAATGACATATGACTATTTTCATGCATATGACTGTAGCAGCATCCCCATGGACACATGATCAAAATTTGGATGCTTGGTAACTGCTTCATATTTATGACTCTTCCAATTTTTCAGGTCATGTGATCATCTTTGTGACCTTCTAACAAGCAAAGCCAATGGGCAAGCCAGATTCACTTTCTAACTGAACAATGCAGCAATTCACTTAAGAACTGTGGCAAGAAAAGTCATAAACCATCTTAACTACTATCTCACTTAGCAATAGAAATTCTGGGCTCAATTGTCATCATAATTTGAGGAGTGCCTATAAAATAATATTACCCAATATCCATATTTACATATTGATGGATCTGCTTGGTATATCCTGCATAATTAAAAGATCTTATTTCATAATGTCTCTTACCAATCAGGCTTGACATTTTCTGTTTAGGACATGGGACACAATCATAGCAGCAAAATTGTTTTCCCTCCTGCTTTCTCCTGAAATTACCAGGGAGGCAGCTCTTAGTACATAGAGAAATAGGTAATGTCTGACCCAGAAAAAGGGGAAAATGTATGCATTAGCATTCTCACAAGTTATTAGCATACAGAAAAAATATATTGATAGAAAAGAGTCATATGGCTCTTTATTGTACAATTAAGAGGTAGTCAGTTTACCAAGTTTACCAAGCAATCTGAAACCCATTAGCAGGCAACTTTTAAATAAGTTCAAAACTCTCTGTTATGTGGAGCCCTTGATGCTCTTGGAGCTTGGTTGTATTCTTACAGATGTTTATGTATTCAGATAATATCTCACAATTCAAAACATACTACAATTAAATTTTAAAACAGTGAAAATAGTAAAAAAAAACATTAAATCAGTAAAAAAACATGTCTAATTTGAAGTACGTACAAAAGCTAGATATCTGTCTCATTAACAATATAGTGAGGGAGTAGCCATCGTGGCACACATGAAAGCCAAATGTGGCCCTATGTTCTACTTCAGTATACCTTGCCAATAAGCAACTGAGTCAGAAGGTCATTTTAAAGCAGTTTATTAGGGTACCTTGATATATTTGGGCCTATCTATGAAAAAGAAAGAAACAATCTTGAACCCCATGTTTTACTCCTTTTTATAGTTAACACAAGAAAGAAGCAAGAAGTAAGTTGATTGAGAGAATAAAAGTGACCTCCCATTTGCAAAGGAAACTAGTTACATGTAGTCAAACATGATACATATTTGCATCTCATAATATCACACATGTTTATTAAAATGAGGTCTGGAATCAGATGGGGCATAATTATAAGGAAAGCCCGGACAAACTTTTTTTAAATCTAGAGCTAGACTCCAGCTTTTTTATCAGTTTAGGAATGCTAAAGCTAATAAACCTGAACATCATTTTAAAAGAGAGAAAATAAATCAAATGAAAACACAAAGTAACTATATTAGTTAACCAATTGTAAAACCCATGTCATTTGCCCCTCATCAGACTCAACCAGGCTTTTAGAACTTTATGGAGGCATTGTAAGGGAGGATAATCCACAGAGCAGTGGCCACTGCAGAAAAAGTTAACCATTTAATCCCAGCCAGCTGACCTTCTTTGGCTGATGGAATGTACAGCATGCCCATCCTATTTCACCTGGTTGGACAGTAGAAAAGACGAGCAAAAAAGGCTCTCATTCAGACACCTAGTCCAAAGCCATGTAGGACTTTATAGTCAACCACCAGAACTTTGAATTGCACCTGGGAACACACTGGCAACCAGTGTACTGACTGAGGAGTGAGAAGTAGTGTTATGTGTGCCATATATCTGGCACCAATTATTACTTGTATTCCGCTCCAGTTGTAGTTTCCAAATGGTCTCCCGGGGGTGGGAGGGGTGTCCTTGTAGAATATGTTACAACGGTCCAATATAGAGGTTATAAGGGAATGAGCTAACTTAGTCAGGGCCTCCCAGTCTGGGTATGAATGCAACTGGTGCAACAGACCCACTGCTACCTCTTTTCCCTTAGTGATATTGCTTACAGTTTTTTCAAGATTTTATGCAGCACCAAAAATACAGAAATAGTACATTTATGTTTTAGTTATACAGCTGGTCTTTGACTTATGACTGCAATCAGGACAAGAATTTATTTTGCTAAGCAAGGTGGTTGTTAAGTTCATCATGCCCAAATTTTTATAGCTTTTAAGGAAATCACTGTAATTGTTAAGTGAATTAGTCAGTCATTAAATGTATCCAGAATTGAGTGATTGTCAGAAGCTGTTTGGGAAGGTCCCCAATGATGACCCTGGATACAGCTTCCATCATAATTAGATCTCAGTTTCCAAGCACCCAAATTTTGATGACATGATTGTGTGGAATGCTTCAATAATCATAAGTGTGACAGCTGTAATAAATTACATTTTTTCAGTGCCCCTGTAACTTTTAATAGTCATTAAATGGATAGTTTTAAAATGAGGACCACCTGTATATTGAATAACATCCAGATGTAATTATCTGCGTTCAGAACCTACTTGGTTGAAAGTTCTGTGCCAGTTGATGGCTTCATCATGAATGGTGAGCTTTTTTCCCTCAGAAGTCTGGGGATTCAGTTTCCCAACTTTCACTCGATGGAAGGACTGGTTGGGGAATGTGACCCAGTTTATAACATCAAATCCAACTATAAGTTCCCTCTTCTCATCAAACAAAATCTCATCTCCAACATTGTTATTAAATGAAATACTTTTTAGAAACAGGTGGAGCTGAATATCAAGTAATATACAAAAAGAATGATCAGAATGTCATTAATAAAATAAAATTTCCTGATATATAAAAACATCTCATTAAGAAATTATCAATATTCTGATAGGATTTTTTTTTCCTGACTACATTACAATTTTCTTAAAATTCCATTTTTATCAAAAAATGGTCCCAAGATAGTGTACATTTCTCTATCACTTTTTATTTAATGCAGATGAAATGAGACATTTTCTGTCTTCCAAAGAAAACCTAATTAGAATTGAGAATCTAGAATAATGTCTGAAAGCATGGATAGTTTGGCTTTGAAAGGCCTCTCTGTCTTCTAAGAATCCTCACAGACGATTAGAAGAAGCTTAGGGAAACTTGATGAGTATAAACAATAGTTCTTAATTTTCATGAGTGCTACCTCCTATTGGAAGATTTTAACCTTCCAGATTATGAATGAACTATCACAATATAATTCTGAGATATTTATAGAGAGAATGGGTTAAGGTTTTAGCTTCAGTATTACTAATTTTTTTGGGGGGGCAGACCTCTGAATGCATCAAGTTTTAGAATATGTTGGAGATCTTTTAAAAAGCAAGAACCACATAATATTGTGGGAAAATTTTATTTGGAATTTATTTTCAGTGTAATCCTTCTCCTAATAGAATAATATTTTTGTCTTGATTTTATAATTTTACACACTCTCCTTTTTTTACAGGTATCTTCACTGTATTTCATTAAACTATTAAAACAATTTTGGACATTGCTTGAGGTTCAAACATAGGAAAAACATCCATTTCTGGCTCCTGAAATGTGCAGAAATTCTTAGTAAATTTGTACACCTACAAAATTGTAATGGATGATAGTAGTATAACAAATTTATTGACTACATGAAACAATCTTTATGACTCTATATATGTATAATATGTGTGTGTGTGTGTGTGTGTGTGTGTGTGTGTGTATGGATATATGTATATGTATATATATATATAAAGGTACTGAATAGATGAAAGGATAAGAGCTTAAGTCCATACCTGCCATGGGTATTGAATCTTAAGTTTTAATATTCCTCTGCACAGGTTTCTTTCCTGTTTTTGTTCAATCTGCAGGGCATGTAAAGCATGAGCTACAACATACACTGCATTGTATATATTGTAACTGTGTCCTGTCATGCTCATTTCAAAAAAAGAACCTGGAACGTCCTTCAATTTCTCCCTCAGAGTACAAATGCCACTATCTTTGTCATTCACCAAGGGACTGGGAAAGGAACAGTCAAAAGTTTGTACCCACACATCTCTGATAAAGCCATCTTCTTTTGATGAGAAATGGTCTCTTGTCTGAATAAAGTGCTGAAATCCTGGAATTTCATTGGAATGAACTGAAAAGGACAGGGAACCATGGATAACTTGAATATCCCAACTCCTTTGGTAGAACACTGATGCAAGATCCATCTTGGAAGCCATGATCCACACCTTACCTTTAGGCTCTAAGGACACTAGTTCCATTTTAGGAAGCTGTAATAGAAACCTCAAATGCAGAAGTGTTCTTTCATAGACAATCACTGCTTTGGCTTTGCTGTTCATTGAAAGATAATATGTTTCTGCTAACCATTCTAGATCATCAGAAATACTGCTGATATAAATTGGTTTTATCTTTTTTAGGAAAGCAATACAAATACCAAGAAGAGGAAACATTGAAAATGTCATTCTCACAAATCTTCCATCATCATCTTCTTTTACAAGAATGCCAACCCAGGTCCATCCAAAGTGCAAAAGCAGATGACACAGACCTTTGTATTCAATACTTTCATCAGGGACCATTTGATAGAAGGAAGAAGATTCACTTTGATCTGACATCTCTGGATGTGACCCATATATAATCTATACAAATAAAAAAATAAGGAGAAATTAGGAGAATGGAAGAAAATTAGTGGTGGGTTTTTGTTTTTTTGAGGAAATAAATAACTGAAAGATTAAGATTTCCTAAAATTAAAATTAAAAAGGTTGCCTTGTATTCAAAAATTAAAATTGCATTTTGTATGATATCCAATTAGCCATTTTAGGCTGTTTTTATAATTAAAAGAAATCTCAGGAGGCTACCCTTTTAGAATAAAATCTTCTAACTTAAAGAAAAATAAATGACAGAAATATCATGTTATTATTGTATAAGAATGAAGGTTTATTTCAGCTTATAAGAAAAACAATATTTTATTATAACTACTACAGGGAAATGGGATCAATGAACTTTTTGAAATTGATCTTGCATACCTTGAATAGTTCCATTTTTAAGTAACTATCCTTAATTCACTGTATATTTTATGATTGCACCACTGGACAATGTAATTTTAATTTTAAAATAATCTTTTATTAACTTATATACTTTATTCACTTTATTGAAGGATACATGTATAATATTTCCAAGTTACAGAAATGTAAATAGATCAAATACAACATATGGCCCTGTAACTCATCACACCTCCTACCTGTGGAACTTTGTACATTTTCAATATATCTCCCATGAAAAGAGAAGTTTCAGCATAAAGAGCTCCAATGACTGCGATCAGATTGTTCTGGAAGCCACATTTATAATTCGGGATTAGTCTCTTCAATGGTGAAAAAAGTTTCATTGTGGCATGATAAGTCCATTTGACATCATAGCTATCAAAAATATTGAAACCCAAGGTGATGTTGGGCAAGATCTGAGCATTTTCATTGATCTCTTTTACAGCAAATATTAAAGCTAAAATATGCTGATAAAACTTAGTCTGGACTCTGCAATTAAAAAGCATTATAAGAGATAATCTGTATCCAACAAAAACCTATTGCAGCAAAAGTATGGTCCATCAAACCATTCCGTTCTTGAATGCAATGCTTGATTTGCATTGCCCATGGAATATACTTTATTACAAAAGTGCAATGTCACTCAAATAGTAACATTGTGGACTGTTTAGTTCACGTTTGTTACAATATTGCCTTATTTTTAAGTTTAAGTCACAGTTTCTTCTCCATGCCATTTTGAGGTTTGTACACTATTTGTTTGTTTTGTTGTTGTAATTAAGTTAGCTGCAGAAAAAGACATGCATTTTGAAGTTCCATCGTCTTTCTCAGGACAGACATCTCAATGACTAATAGTATTTTCTGCCTCTTCTTGTATTTTGAGGTCAGCATAGTTAAATGGTTAAAGATTGGCTTCAAGACTATTGAGAAGGGCTTGAAAGGTGTGCCACCTTACTGTTATTGAGCTGTCAATATTTTTAAGAACTATATTAATCTTACAGGGATATATACCCTAAGTTATTAAAAACAGACTAATTTTTAACAAAAATATAAATATTTTACTGCCTAACATATTTTCAACATCAATTTTATCGTTATAGTTGATAATTTAGTAAATGTACATCCACTAAAAGGATGACGTATAATATCAATCAAAAACAGAATTTTAATATAATGAACATGTTTACAATTAGCTATTTTTTCAAGTTTCAGCACATCTTAAATAAGGTTGTTTTGAATTCCTTTCCCATGATAAGAATTGCTGGCCATATCCTTAAATATTGCTATTACTATACCAAATCCAACCATTCAATTAAATGAGAAAGACTTCAGTTAGCGAACTCATGGTTTAAACTATTTCTTTGTTAGGAATGATAAATCAGCTAATTTATTACTAACCCAAATTTACTTATTTTACCCTGTAACTAAATCTATTGCTTTGGGGATTATTATTCCAGAATACAATCTGGAATACTAAACCATTTTTTGGAATAATAAATCAGTTAATTTAATTCTTCCTAGAAGTCCAGTGAAAATGAAAAAGAATTAAAAAAACCTAATCACCTCATTAATGGTTAATCTGAAAAAATTACTTATTTCACCCTGTAACTAATTTTATTGCTTTGGAGATTATTTTCCAGAATGCAATCTGGAATACTAAACATTATTATGTAAACCTCTTACATGGGTTCTCTTATAAATGAATGGTGGGGATCTTCAAAAAAGGTAGCTGGATCTGGAGGCATGAAGACAAGAGAAGTAATAGCACCCATGATGAAGTCACCGGACTGGAAATAATTGTGAAGAATAGGGAGAGGATCATAAACCTTGCAATTTTTCATATCAGACATGTAAACCATATCAGTCAAGAATAGGAGCAAAATGTTCATGATCATTATGCCAAACTTATGTCCACAATAGAATTTGTTGGATAAAGCTTTAGAATCTTCAAGTTTATGTATGAAAGAACCATGCCGTCACACACTGCTCACAAGGCCTAATTTCTACTGATACACTTAGAACAAGTCCAATTTTTAGGAATTATTCTGATAGCATTTAGCTATAACTAGAGTCTAGCTTCAAATGGGAACAGAAATGTACTGTTTTCATAAACACTATATTTTGTTCTTTCTATTGCATAAATATTCAATATCTTTAAGTGCAACCAGCATTCAGAATTAATAATATTGATGCTAATTATATATGGAGAGAAAATGGCAATAATTACATTTTTATTCCTCTATAGTATTGTGGAAAAAATGTTATCTCATGTGTAAATACTGATTATTCCAATCTGGCTAATAAATGTCATTTTCAAATGAACCAACTTCAAAGAAATCATTTTTTTAAAATATTTTTTTATTGATTTTTAGAAACAAACATAAACAAACAAAACATAAAACATAAAAACATAAAACATCTTTTTTGAAAGCAGCTTGATCCTGGGTTTCATCTCTTCGTACAGACACAAATTCAAATTCATGTTCATTTCATATACCATTCCATATCTTATTACCATTCTGCATTTTCTATATAGCTTCTCCCCTCTTTTAACTTTCTTAATTTTATTTTATTTATTTCATCTTAATTCAGATCATTATACTTATATTTTTTGTCTATCCTGTTTCCAGCTGTGTTTTATCTTTTCTCATTAAACAGAATTTCTCCTGTAATCACTGATTGGAGTATGATGCCTTTATATCTTTCCCCTAAATTTATAACACTTAGTATAATACATAACTTCCATTTGGATTCTGCTTAGTATGTTCTAAAGTTACACACTATATTTTAATAAGAGAAAAAATTATAAATATATAATATAATTAAAACAACAATCCATACCAATTCAAATCTATTGTTAATATTAATATTCATTTAAATCTTAAACATTTTACATTTTAATACTTTTCAAATAAGTATCATACTTCTATGGAAACACTTATAAACTTTCCATAGTTACTTCCCCCCCACTTCAGTCATATTTTAAAACATTATATAATTAAAATGTTCCCATTCCTTCCTAGTTCAATTCTCTCATTTATTTCATTTCATTTATTTTGTACACAAAAGTTTCACTAAATTACACTGAGTATTTTATCCCACTTTTTAATCATATGTTGTTTCCAATTTTCTAACATTATTTCTAATACAAATATAACAATACAATCTTAATGTATCTTTGCAGAATCACTTTTTCAGTTAAATTTTTACCCATTATCTCTAAATAAGTCCTGTTTCTTTACATCTTGCCCCACACCTTTGTAGCTTCTCTTCCCTTCCTTCCTCCCTTGCTTCTTCTCTCTGCCCTTTTTACCCCCTTGTCTCTCCACCTCCATTTCCCTCTTCTGTATTCCCATTTTCTGTTGTTTTCTAACATTATATCCACTCTTCACCTTATTTTTCCATTTTTTGGTTGTTTTTTGGGGTCTTAAAGTCTCCATTCTCTTTTCTCCCTTTCCCCCTTCTTCCCTAAGTAAAGTTACTTGTTCATCAAAGATGGCTTCTTCTTTGTCCCAATTTTCTTGTTGTGCAGTCTTTTCTTGTAATTTCTCATAGATACAAATCGCCATTTCTAAGAACTGAAAAGCGGAGCCAAGAGAGTCCTTCCCTTCTTGTTCTTCTTCTTTATATTTTTAAAATTCCATTTTCAGTTCATCCACAAGTGATGCCATTGTAAAAAAAAATTCAAACAACTATCCAAGTGTTTTTAGTCATTCAAATATAACTTCCAAAAGTCCCAAAGTCACCAAGCAAACCCAATACAAACAAGCTGTTTCTTTTAACACTTTCTTCTTTTTTCACTTTCTCTTCCTGGGGTTACTATTTAGTTACAAAGTTCTAGTTAAGATGTATCTTTTAGAAGTTAATGCATGGGGAGGTTCAAAATCCTTCAATGTACACATGTGCTTGAAAACAATTCTAATTTTTTAAGGTGCTGGACAGGTAGTCATTGTAAAACAGTTATGATTTCTAGATTAAAAAGGTTATTTTGTTTAATGTTGTCTATACTATGTGTGAGGGAAACCTTTACAAATACTTTTTATTAAAAGATACTAATTAACCAAAAAAAGGATCATGTTACTGATATGACTCAAGGATCCATTCTTTTAAGCCATGAGTATCTAATCTGTAGCATCATGTTGCTGTCACATGACATATCACAATGTTTTTTCCCATTCATGGATTTGGGATCAGCATAGTTTGCATGTGACACATCTGGCTCATTGGCTGTCAGTTTGACACCACTGTTTTAAGCAAATCTAAACAAAGAAGTCACATCACATCAAACTCTCTTCTCCATATCTTTCATCTCCTCTTGGTTTGTCTGCAACATAAGATCAGATAAGACAAAGTAAGATGAAAAGATAAGATAAGAAGGACTTCCATTTTGAAGGGCTTCGGCAACAGACAAGAATCCATGATCGTTCACAGTTTCTGCCTGGGCTCACTGCTGGAGCACCCTGAGCCGGCTGGTTTCAGGGCTAAGCCATCCCGTAGAGGTGGTGAAGAAGGAGGAGACTGCCAGCAGGGTCAAGGAGAGCTGCATCTCTCCTCTTCAGCTGGTCAAACTCCCTTTCCCGAAGGTGGTAGGAGTGGTGGTCAGAAATGGCCACCTCAAAGAAGTACTCAACTGGAAAAGAACATGCAGGAGGAAGATAAGAAGTGAAAGTTTTGGCTGACCGGGCTAAGTTGAAAAAGCAATAACTAAGATACCCTGGAATTTAATTCTACAAGAAATAACATTGCTCCCAAAGAAGAGTCGGAAGCAGCAAAAGAAAGTGAAAAGGGAAAGGTTTGACTTTTCTTTTTCTTCTCTCTCCTTCCTTATATTGACAATTAAGAATAAGAAATTGGAAAAATCTGTTTTGGCATCAATAGGCAGTTAAGCTGAAAATATCTAAATGCCAAAGGGACAATAAAGATTACTGGACATTAAAAACTTTTTCTTCTATAAGCAGGAAGGGAGAGAAAAAGAATAAGGGCAGGATCTGGAAGAGGGAGGAGACTGCCTGGACTTTAAAAGAATCTAAAGTAAAATTTCAATAAGACTTCTAAAAGATACATTTTTACTGAAACTTTGCAACTAAATAATAACCTCAGGAAGAGAAAGGGGGGGGGAGTAAGAGCAAAAAGAAACAGTTTGTGTGTATTTGGATTACTTGGTGACTTTTGGATTTTTGGCTATTATATTTGAATGACTAAAATCAATCGGGTGGTTGTTTAAATTATTTTACAATGGCATTACTTTTGGATGAATTGAAAATGGAACTTAAAAAGTACAAAGAAGATGCACAAGAAGGGAAGGGTTCCTTTGGCTTCGTTTTTCAATTCTTAGAAATGGAGATTTGGAACTATGAGAAACAACAAGAAAAGACTGCAAAACAAGAAGACTGGAACAAAGAAGAAGCCATCTTTAATGAACAAGTAACCCTATGTGGGGAAGAAAAAGAAAAGGGGGGAAAGAGGATGGAGAATTTAAGACTTAAAAAAACAACCAAAGAAAAGAAAAATAATTTGAAAAATAAGTATAATACTGGAAAGCAACAGAAAAGGGGAATACAGAAGAGGGAAGTAGAGGTAGAGAGACAAAGGGGTAAAAGGGGGAGGGAGAAGAAGAGAGGGAAGAAGGAAAGGAAAAGAAGTTACAAAGGTCTGGAGCAAGATATAAAGAAACAGGACCTATTTAGAGACAATGGGTGAAAACTTAACTGAAAGGGGGATTCTGTAAAGGTACATGAGATTGTGTTGTTATGTTTGAAATAGAAATAATTTTAGAAAATTGCAAACAACATATGATTAGAATGAGGGATAGAATGGTTAGTGTAACTTAGTGAAATATTTGTGAATAAAGTAAATGAAATAAAATAAATGAGAAAATTGAATTAGGAAGGAATGAGAACACTTTAATTAGTCAATGTTTTATAAAATATAAGTGGGAAATTGATAATGAAAAGTTTATAATTGTTCCCATAGAAGTATGATATTTAATTGAAAAGTAACATGAAAAAACTTAAGACCTTAATTAATATTAATTTTAATGTTAATGATAGAATTGAATTGGAATGGAATGTTTTAACTATATATATTTATATATTTTTTTCTTTAAGAATACTGTGTGTAGTTTAGGAATATACCAAACAGAATCCGAATGGAAGCTCTGTATTATATTGAGTGTTATAACTTTAGGGCAAAGATATAAAGGCGTCAGTAACCACAGGAGAAATTTTGTTTAATGAGAAAAGATAATAGACAATTGAAACAGGACAGACAAAAAATATAAATATAATGATTTGAATTGAGATGAAATAAATACAATAAAATTGAGGAAATTAAAAGAGGGGAAAAGCTATGTAGAAAATCTAAAATTGTAATAAGATGTGGAATAGAATATAAAGATGAGCATGAACCTGAAATTGTGTCTGCACGAAGAAATGTACCTGGGATTATGCTGCTTTCAAAAAAGATGTTTTAATTGTGTTTCTTTTCTTTTTGTGAAAACTCAAATAATTTTTTTTTAAAAAAGACAAGATAAGATGAGATAAGGTGAGTTGATTTGGGGAGAGGAGAAAGGAGAAGAGAAGACTACTACTAGAAGCCATGACTAAGAATCATTATGATTTGATTTGACCAATTATAGAAAGATAGAAGAGTATGGGGAAGTTGCTGGATTGAAATAAACAAAGATAGGAGAAAGATTTTAGTTAAAAATCTTATAGATACACACAAAAAAGAGTGTTGATGGAAAGAATTGATATGCAGATAGTCAGAAGTACTTAGTACTTTTACAAAAGTGAAGTAATTAGAGATGCAGCTAACAGCAAAATACACAACAATTAAAAAAGACAATTATATGAAACCGATACAACAAATTAAACTAGATTTGGAAAAATGAAAAGATTTGCAACTGTCATTAACAGGAAGAATAGCTACCATAAGAATGAATACTCTACCAAGGCTATTATATATATTTCAAACAATACCAATAAAATTGGGGGGTATTTTGAGAAATTAAATAAAGTAATATTAAGATATATCTGGCTGGGGGGGAAAGCAAGAATAGGTTTAAAAATGTTGCAAGACACCAAAAAAAAAAGAGGGGGCCAGATTGGGAATTATACTACCAGGCCTTGGTGCTTACTTGGATGAAAGAGTGGATCAATTTGAGGCATAAAAAACTATTAATTTTAGAAGGGCATGGCCTTCAATTAAGTTGGCAGGCTTTTTTATGGTATGGAAAGAATAAGATGCATAGTTATTTTCAAAGATATTATGTTAGAAATGTATTGTTATCAGTATGACTTAAAATTAAAGAATGACATGACTTGAAATGACGTGACAGTCTGGTTTTCACAATGGAAGCATTGATACATCCTAATGTTATTAATATGGGGAAAAAATGTAAGATACAAAGATATTTGAATGAAAAAGGGGAATTAAAAACCAAGCAGTTCTAAAATGTATGGTTTTAATAAAGGATTAACAAAATTGGACCAGATATTAACTGGAACAGATGAAAAATTAATAAAGAAAATATATTATTATTTATTAGGTATTAAATTTAAAAGTGAGCAGGTAAAGTGTGAGAAGTACATAAAAATGAATCAACAGACTTTTGATAATCTGATCCATAGGATGCTTTATTAAGGAAAATACTGCAGTATGGACTCCCTGGCTCCAAAACCATTTAGTGAATACAGCTTAGGTTTATCAAATCACATGGTCACATAACATTTCCTGTTTCCCATATATGGATGTTATACAATGCTTTCATAAGAAAGTTTCAACCTTTCATGGACAACTCCCAACATTCTCATTATAGCCAGATTTCCTGTTATTCAAATTCCAGAAAATTATAAGAAAGCCATTAATATCTCCTAATGTGACATCTAATGTCAGAGCGTCCCAGCACATACCCCTAACTTATGCCAAGTACATAGTTTTACAATCTTGTATTATTTCTAGCAGAAAACACATTATATAATGTTCGGAGCTTTAAAAGTTCAGATTGCAAACACAAAATAGCTTCAGTTCGGCTCTTCACATTCTCAGGTGTAATAACCAAATTTTCAACTATAACATAAAGGAAATAATGATTGTTTAGGCTGAAAAAATTGGGTATGGAGTTGTCTCCTTGACAAATGATAGAAACTGTGTGATAGAAATGTTAAATTGACTATGTCAACTGCATATAAAGAAAATTTGTTTAAAATGTTCTATAAATGACATCTTAAACCAAGATTGGTGAAAATGTATAAGGGTAGATCTGCTAAATGTTGGAAATGTAATTAAACACCTGGCTCATATTACCATATGTGGTGGACATGTCCCCAATGCCTCCCCACCCAAATGGATGAAAATACTTACTTGGTTGGGGAAAAAAAAGATAAAACAGCATATAGACATGAAACCAGAAATCTTTTTATTTGGCATTCTGCTGGAAAAATATGATAAAGAGACTATACACTTGGTTTTACATGTATTAACTGCAGCTAAAACTGTATATGTTCAACAATGGAAATGTGATGAGATCCTGACAGATGAGAATGTAATTAAGAAAATACTAACATGTACAGAAATGGATAGACTAATGCTTACTATTGACAAAGAAGAAACTAAATATTTTTTGACATGGGACTTATTTTGCCGATGTCTAGATAATAAAAACAAAAGTTAGAAAGAGAGGGATATAAAAAGGAAAACTGTTAAAATGGACAAACAATATTATTGTTATTCAGTATTAATGTTATTGTGATGAATGTTGTTGTAAACACTTTGATTATGATCTCCTGAAAACAATTGTATCGAGACCACACACTGTTTGATTGAAATGGAATTTTTATATATTAATAAAACTTAAAAAAAAAGTTTAACCAAAATCAAGTAAAGGTGGTTTCCATATATACATTATATTTATTTATTTATCAAATTTATATTGCAGTGTATTCACCCATGGCAACTCTAGGTGGCTTACACAATGTAAAACCATATTTAAAACAGAAAATAAAAGTAAAAGTAAAAAACAATAAAACAATAAAACTTCATACTGTACCTATATAGAAAATAGAGATCAGTTGACAAACCTATTACAACTAATGTTTAATGTTTAGTATTAAATTTAATATTAAATATTCCACTGAGAAAAATGAGAAAAAAATTACTATTCTACTAAATAAGAACTAAAGATTTCAAAGGAGAAGAAAAAGAAAGAAAGAAATGTTTCATTTATTAAGAGTTTCTCTTAATGAGTTGTTCCCTGTTGTTTAGCTCTGGCTTAAAAATAATTATGAAACATTTGGGGAAATAAATGCAGCCCAGCAATCCAGCACTGGAAGCCAAAATAGAGAAAACCTCTACAGCCACCATGTATTTGCCTTTGGTGCTCAGGTAGGATGGAACAAAAGAGAGCCACACACTGCAGAAGATCAGCATGCTAAATGTGAGACATTTGGCTTCATTGAAACTACTGGGGAGCTTCCTGGAGAAAAAAGCTACTGTGAAACTGGCAGCTGCCAGAAAGCCCATGTAGCCAAGAACACAGTAGAACATGGTAGCTGAACCTTCATTGCACTGCATTATCATTTCCTCAATTTCTGAATGGTTATCAACATCAGTGAAAGGGGGATATGTGAAGAGCCACACCATACAGATACTTGCTTGAATCAGGGAACAAGTCAGAACAATGCAGGTGGTCAGGCCTCTGCCCACCCATTTCCTCATTCTGGATCCTGGCTTGGTGGCCATGAAAGCCAGAATCACAGTGATGGTTTTTGCCAACACAGAAGACACAGCCACTGAGAAGACCATGCCAAAGCTACTTTGTCGGAAGAGACATATTATATGACTTGGTGCAACAAGGAACTGCAGTGAGCAAAGGAAGCAGAGGAGGAGGGAGATGAGCAAAATGTAGGTGAGGTTTCGGTTATTGGCCTTGACAATGGGAGTATGGTGATACTTCAAAAACGTTGACAACACCAATATTGTGCAAAAAGAAAAAAAGAGAGCCAGAATAACTAGACTTCTTCCCATTGGTTCTGCATAGGATAAGAAAGACATTCTCTTTGGAAGACATGAATCTTGGTCTTTGCTTGGGTATTGGTCTGCTGGACATTCAGAACAGTCATCCATATCTGTAAGAGTTTTTAAAAAATCTTTTTATTCCTGTATTATAATTTCATTATTCCTTCTTTTGTATATGATTTTCCCCTGTCTTTCTTCTTCATCCATGGCTTCATTCATGGCACCAATATTTTCAGCTTGTCTTTGTACTGTCTTATTGTTTTTCTTAAACTTTGGGGATACAGGTTAATAAATGAAAATTAAAAAGCTAGTAATGTGGGGAGCTACATTTTATTTATTATTTGGGATAAAATGTTATCAATAGCAGAGTTGTAACTCTTTATATGACTTTAAGGTACAAGTACAATTGCACAAGTACAATTTAAGGTACTTGCTGTTACTTTGAAAGCCTTACATGAAATTGAGATGAGGTTATCTGAAGGATTGTCTCTCCCTGATTACATCCACACAACCCACCAAAGCGGGGAGGGGGGTAGAAAATTGTATCTCTCCTCTCCTAAGGAGATACATTTGGTGGGATCCAGAAGAAGGGTCTTCGCCCTCATGGTGGCTCCCTCACTATGGAAAATCTTTCCCTAAGGTCTCAATTTTGACACTCTTTCACAAGGTCCTGAAGATTGGGTTTTGCCAATAGACTTGGGGAACCCAGAGTGGGATGGAGTTCATCAAATTGTTTTATTGACTTCTGTCATCAGGTGGCTAATGGGGCTATTGTTTTTATTATTGTTTATCAGATTTTTATTTTCTGTAAGCCATCCAGAGTCACTGTGTCTCATTCAGACTGAGTGTGTGGCCATATAAATTTTCTAAAAAAATAATAATAGGGGTTTCTTTTTCTGAAGGAAAGATGAGAGATTGGTTTGTCAAATTTCTCAAGCATTTCCATTCCCTTAAAGCAAATGTTGTAAAAGGTAAGTTGATGGGTTGTTTTAAAAGTTGACATAGTGAGAAAGGCACAATGCCCAATTCCAGTAATACAATTGAAGGAAATTAAACTTCCTTTAATGATTCTTTCTCCTTTCTTTTTAGGAGAAAGTCATGGGGCAAATACTGCTGATAAATACAGGTTCTCCTTGATTTACAAGTATTTTTTCAGTGACCATTGAAAGTTAACAATGGAGTTTTTAAAAAGTGATATATGACTATTTTCATGCATATGACTATAGCAACATCCCCATGGACTCATGATCAAAATTTGGATGCTTGGTAACTGCTTCATATTTATGACTCTTCCAATTTTTCAGGTCATGTGATCAACTTTGTGACCTTCTAACAAGCAAAGCCAATGGGCAAGCCAGATTCACTTTCTAACTGAACAATGCAGCGATTCACTTAAGAACTGTGGCAAGAAAAGTCATAAACCGTCTTAACTACTATCTCACTTAGCAATAGAAATGCTGGGCTCAATTGTCATCATAATTTGAGGACTGTCTATAAAAGAATATTACCCAATATCCATATTTACATATTGATCGATCTGCTTGGTATATCCTACATAATTAAAAGATCTTATTTCATAATGTCTCTTACCAATCAGATTTGACATTTTCTGTTTAGGACATGGAACACAATCATAGCAGCAAAATTGTTTTCCCTCCTGCTTTCTCTACATTTTATTTATTATTTGGGATAAAATGTTATCAATAGCAGAGTTGTAACTCTTTATATGACTTTAAGGTACAAGTACAATTGCACAAGTACAATTTAAGGTACTTGCTGTTACTTTGAAAGCCTTACATGAAATTGAGATGAGGTTATCTGAAGGATTGTCTCCCCTGATTACATCCACACAACCCACCAAAGCAGGGGGGCAGAAAATTGTATCTCTCCTCTCCTAAGGAGATACATTTGGTGGGATCCAGAAGATGGGTCTTCTCCCTCATGGTGGCTCCCTCACTATGGAAAATCTTTCCCTAAGGTCCCAATTTTGATACTCTTTCACAAGGTCCTGAAGATTGGGTTTTGCCAATAGACTTGGGGAACCCAGAGTGGGATGGAGTTCATCAAGTTGTTTTATTGATTGCTGTCATCAGGTGGCTAATGGGGTTATTGTTTTTATTATTGTATATCAGATTTTTATTTTCTGTAAGCCACCCAGAGTCACTGTGTCTCATTCAGACTGAGTGTGTGGTCATATAAATTTTCTAAATAAAATAAATAGCTTTTTTTTTTTTGCTGAAGGAAAGATGAGAGATTGGTTTGTCATTAAACAACTGAAAAGAAAAATTTCTCAACCATTTTCATTCTCTTAAAGCAAATGTTGTAAAAGGTAAGTTGATGGGTTGTTTTAAAAGTTGACATAGTGAGAAAGGCACAATGCCCAATTCCAGTAATACAATTGAAGGAAATTAAACTTCCTTTAATAATTCTTTCTGCTTTCTTTTTAGGAGAAAGTCAAGGGGCAAAAACTGTTGATAAATACAGGTTCTCCTTGATTTACAAGTATTTATTCAGTGACCATTGAAAGTTAACAATGGAGTTTTTAAAAAGTGACATATGTCTATTTTCATGCATATGACTACAGCAGCATCCCCATGGACATATGAACAAAATTTGGATGCTTGGTAACTGCTTCATATTTATGACTCTTCCAATTTTTCAGGGTCATGTGATCACCTTTGTGACCTTCTTACAAGCAAAGCCAATGGACAAGCCAGACTCACTTTCTAACTGGACAATGCAGTGATTCACTTAAGAGCTGTGGCAAGAAAAGTTATAATATGGGGCAAAACTTACTTAACTACTGTCTCGTTTAGCAATAGAAATGCTGGGCTCAATTGTCATCATAATTTGAGGACTGTCTATAAAAGAATATTACCCAATCTCCATACTTACATATTGATGGATCTGCTTGGTATATCCTGCACAATTACAAAAACTTATTTCATAATGTCACTTACCAATCAGGCTTGAAATTTTCTCTTTAGGACATGGAACACAATCATAGCAGCAAAATTGTTTTCCCTCCTGCTTTCTCCTGAAATTACCAGGGAGGCAGCTCTTAGTACATAGAGAAATAGGTAATGTCTGGCCCAGAAATAGGGAAAAATATATCTATTAGCATTCTCACAAGTTATTGGCATACAGAAAAAAATATATGTATAATCATATGACTTTTTATTGTACAATTAAGAGGCAGTCACTTTCCCAAGTTTACCAAGTTTACCAAGCAATCTGCAACTGATTAGCAGGCAACTTTTAAAGAAGTCCTCTTGGAGCTTGGTTGTATTCTTACAGATGTTTATGTACTCAATTAGATAATATCTCACAATTCAATCATATCTACAATTTAAAAACATTTTAAAACAATGAAAATAGTAAAAAAAATTAAATCAGTAAAAAAACCTGTCTAATTTGAAGTACGTACAAAAGCTAGATGTATGTCTTATTAACAATATAATCGGGGTGGTTATCATGGCACATGTGAAAGCCAAATCTGGCCCTAGGTTTTGCCTCAGTATACCTTCCCAATAAGCAGCTGAGTCAGAAGGTTATTTAAAAGCAGTTTATTAGGGTACCTTGATACATTGGGGCCTTCTATGAAAAAGGAAGAGAGAAACTTTTTATAGGAGTAAAACATGAACACAAGAAAGAAGCAAGAGAAAATTGGCTGGAGAGAATAAAAGTGACCTCCCTTTTGCAAAGGAAACTAGTTACATGTAGTCAAACATGATACATATTTGCATCTCATAATATCACACATGTTTATTAAAATGAGGTATGAAATCAAATGGGGCCTAATTATAAGGAAAGCCAGAACAAACATTTTTAAAATCTAGAGCTAGACTCCAGCTTGTTTATCAGTTTAGGAACACTAAAGCTAATAAACCTGAACATCATTTTAAAAGAGAGAAGATAAATCAAATTAAAACACAAAGTAACTACGTTAGTTAACAAATTGTAAAACCCATGCCATTTGCCCCTCATCAGACCCAAGAGCATAAACAGGTTTTTAGAACTTTATGGGGCCATTGTAATGGAGGATATTCCACAAAGCAGGCGCCACTGCAGAAAAAGTTAACCCACTAATCCCTGCCAGCTGACCTTCTTTGGCTGATGGAATGTACAGCATGCCCATCCTATTTCACCTGGTTGGACAGTAGAAAAGACGAGCAAAAAAGGCACTCATTCAGACACCTAGTCCAAAGCCATGTAGGGCTTTATAAACAACCACCAGAACTTTGAATTGCACCTGGAAACACACTGGCAACCAGTGTACTGACTGAGGAGTGAGAAGTGGTGTTATGTGTGCCATATATCTGGCACCAATTATTACTTGTATTCTGCTTCAGTTGAAGTTTCCAAATG
Source organism: Pseudonaja textilis (assembly GCF_049901715.1). NCBI lineage: Eukaryota > Metazoa > Chordata > Lepidosauria > Squamata > Elapidae > Pseudonaja > Pseudonaja textilis. The sequence continues at coordinate 108,332,925 of NC_142008.1, read as the reverse complement.
GTCTTCAGGGGGTGGGGTGTCCTTGTAGAATATGTTACAATGGTCCAATGTAGAGGTTATAATGGCATGAGCTAATTTAGTCAGGGCCTCCCAGTCTGGGTGTGAATGCAACTGGGGCAACAGACCCACTGCTACCTCTTTTCCCTTAGTGATATTGCTTACAATTTTTTCAAGATTTTATGCAACACCAAAAATACAGAAATAGTGCATTTATGTTTTAGTTATGCAGGTGGTCTTTGACTTATGACCACAATCAGGACAGGAATTTATCTTGCTAATCAAGGTGGTTGTTAAGTGCATCATGCCCAAATTTCTTATAGCTTTTAAGGAAATCACTGCAATTGTTAAGTGAATTAGTCAGTCATTAAATGTATCCAGAGTTGAGTGATTGTCAGAAGCTGTGTGGGAAGGTCCCCAATGATGACCCTGGATGCAGCTTCCATCATAATTAGATCTCAGTTTCCAAGCATCCAAATTTTGATGACATGATTGTGCAGAATTCTTCAATAATCATGTGTGACAGCTGTAATAAATTACATTTTTTCAGTGCCCCTGTAACTTTTAATAATCATTAAATGAATAGGTTTAAAACAAGGACCACCTGTATAGTAAATAACATCCAGATATAATTATCTGCATTCAGAACCTACTTGGTTGAAAGTTCTGTGCCAGGTGATGGCTTCATCATGAATGGTGAGCTTTTTTCCCTCAAAAGTCCAGGGATTCAGTTTCCCAACTTTCACCCGATGGAAAGACTGGTTGGGGAATGTGACCCAGTTTATAACATCAAATCCAACTATCAGTTTCCTCTTCTCATCAAACAAAATCTCATCTCCAACACTGTTATTAAATGAAATTCTTTTTAGAAACCAGTGGAGCTGAAAATTAAACAATATACCAAAAGAATGATCAGAATGTCATTAATGAATAACATTTCCTGATATGTAAAAGCATCTCATTAAGAAATTATCAATATTCTGATAGGATTATATTTTTTCCCATTACAATTTTCTTAAAATTCCATTTTTACCAAAAAAAAAAATGGTCCCAAGATAGTCCACATTCCCCTATCACTTTTTATTTAATGCAGATCAAATGAAACATTTCCAGAATTCCAATAAAAACCTTAGAATTGAGAATCTGGAATAATGTCTGAAAGCTTGGATAAGAGATAACAGATAATCAGAGTTGGAAGTGACCTTGTAGGTCATCTGGTCCGGCCCCTTGCCCAAGTGGGAGACCCTACATCATTTCTGACAAATAGCTCTTCTTGAAAGTCTCAAGTGATAGCTTGGCTTGAAAGGGCTCTCTGTCGTCTAAGAGTCCTCACAGAAGATTAAAAGGAGCTTAAGGAAACTTGAAGGGTATAAACAACAGTTCTTAATTTTCATGAGTGCTACCTCCTATTAGAAGATTTTAACCTTTCAAATTATGAATGAACGATCACAATGGAATTCTGAGATATTCATAGAGAGAATGGGTTAAGGTGTTAGCTTCGGTATTACTAATTTGTGGGGGGGGGGCAGACCTCTGAATGCATCAAGTTTTAGAATGTGTTGGAGATTTTTTAAAAAGCAAACGCCACAAATGCCACATATAATGTGGGAAAATTTTATTTGGAATTTATTTTTAATGTATTCTTTCTCCTAATGTGTATAAAATTTTGTCTTGATTTTATAATTTTATATACTCTCCTTTTTCTTACAGGTATCTTCATAGTATTTCTTTAAACTACTAAAGACAATTTTGGACATTGCTTGATGTTTAAAAATAGGAAAAACATCCATTTCTGGCTCCTGAAATATGCAGAAATTCTTAGTAAATTTGTATATCTACAAAATTGTAATGGAAGTCAGTAGTAGAACAAATTTATTCACTAAATGAAGCAATCTTTATGAATATACATATATAAAGATACTGAATAGATGAAAGGATGAGAGCTCAAGCCCATACCTGCCATGGATATTTAATTCTTTCCTGTTTCTTTTCAATCTGCAGGGCATGAAAAGCATGAGCTACAACATACAGTGCATTGTATATATTGTAACTGTGTCCTGTCATACTCATTTCAAAAAAAGAACCTGGAACATCCTTCAGTTTCTCCCTCAGAGTACAAATGTCACTATCTTTGTCATTCATTAAGGGCCTGGGAAACGAACAGTCAAATGCATGTACCCACACATCTGTGATAAAACCATCTTCTTTTGATGAGAAATGGTCTCTTGTCTGAACAAAGTGCTGAAATCCTGGAATTTCATTGGAATGAACTGAAAAGGACAAGGAACCATGGATAACTTGAATATCCCAACTCCTTTGGTAGAACACTGATGCAAGATCCATCTTGGAAGCCATGATCCACACCTTACCTTTAGGCTCTAAGGACACTAGTTCCATTTTAGGAAGCTGTAGTAGTAACCTCAAATGCAGAAGTGTTCGTTCATAGACAATCACTGCTTTGGCTTTGCTGTTCATTGATAGATAATATGTTTCAGCTAGCCAATCTAGATCATCAGAAAAACTGCTGATATAAATCGGTTTTATCTTTTTTAGGAATGCAATACAAATACCAAGAAGAGGAAACATTGAAAATGTCATTCTCACAAATCTTCCATCATCATCTTCTTTTACAAGAATGCCAACCCAGGTCCATCCAAAGTGCAAAAGTAGATGACACAGACCTTTGTATTCAAAATTTTCATCAGGAACCATTTGATAGAAAGAAGATTCACTTTGATCTAGCATTTCTGGATATGATCCATATATCATCTATATGAATAAAAAATAAGGAGAAATTAGGAGAATGGAAGGAAATTAATGTTGTTGTTTTTTGAGGAAATGAATAACTGACATATTAAGATTTCCTAAGATTTAAATTTTAATTAAAAATGAAAAAGGTTGCCATTGTATACAAAAATTAAAATTGCATTTTGCATTATATCCAATTAGGCATTTTAGCTTGTTTTTATAATAAAAAAAATTCTCAGGAGGCTACCCTTTTAGGGTAAAATCTTCTAACTTAAAGAAAATAAATGACAGAAAAATGTGATTGTATAAGAATGAAGCCTTATTTCCCTAGCTTATAAGAAAAACAATATTTTATTATAACTACTACAGGGAAATGTGATCAATGAACTTTTTGAAATTGATCTTGCATACCTTGAATAGTTCCATTTTTAAGTAACTATCCTTAATTCACTGTATATTTTATGATTGCACCACTGGACAATGTAATTTTAATTTTAAAAAAATCTTTTATTAACTTATATACTTTATTCACTTTATTGAAGGATACATATATAATATTTCCAAGTTACAGAAATGTAAATAGATCAAATACAACATATGGCCCTGTAACTCATCACACCTCCTACCTGTGGAACTTTGTACGTTTTCAATATATCTCCCATGAAAAGAGAAGTTTCAGCATAAAGAGCTCCAATGACTGCGATCAGATTGTTCTGGAAGCCACATTTATAATTCGGGATTAGTCTCTTCAATGGTGAAAAAAGTTTCATTGTGGCATGATAAGTCCATTTGACATCATAGCTATCAAAAATATTGAAACCCAAGGTGATGTTGGGCAAGATCTGAGCATTTTCATTGATCTCTTTTACAGCAAATATTAAAGCTAAAATATGCTGATAAAACTTAGTCTGGACTCTGCAATTAAAAAGCATTATAAGAGATAGTCTGTATCTAACAAAAACCTATTGCAGCAAAAGTATGGTCCATCAAACCATTCAGTTCTTGAATGCAATGCTTGATTTGCATTGCCCACAGAATATACTTTATCGCAAAATCGCAATGTCACTCAAGTAGTAACATTGTGGACTGACACTGGATCAGTTCACATTTCTTCTAATATTTCAATGTTTCAAAGTCTAAGTTACATTTTCTGGTTCATGCCATTTTTAGATTCTACACTGTATGTTTGTACAAGGATGTGCCACCTTACTCTTATTGAGCTATAAATGATTTTAACCACCTATATTAATCTTACAGGGAATATTTACCATAGATTATTAAAAATGCATTTAAATTTTTAACAAAAATATAAATATTTTCCTGCCTAAGATCCTTTCAACATCACATTTTATCATTATTACACAGTAAATTGGTGAGTATATATGCATTAAGAGTACGATGTATAATATCAATTAAAACAAGATTTTAATATAAAAACATTTTTAGAACTAACCATTTTTTTTTCAAATTTCAGCACATTTTAAATCTTCCCTATGTAAACAGGTTATTTTGAATTCTTTTTCCATGAACAATATTGCTGGCCCTTTTCTTAAATATTGCTATTACTATACCAAATCCAATCATTTAATTAAGTGAACTCATAGTTTAAACTATTTCTTTGTTAGGACTTTATCACAAAAGCGCAATGTCACTCAAATAGTAACATTGTGGACTGTTTAGTTCACGTTTGTTACAATATTGCCTTATTTTTAAGTTTAAGTCACAGTTTCTTCTCCATGCCATTTTGAGGTTTGTACACTATTTGTTTGTTTTGTTATTGTAATTAAGTTAGCTGCAGAAAAAGACATGCATTTTGAAGTTCCATAGTCTTTCTCAGGACAGACATCTCAATGACTAATAGTATTTTCTGCCTCTTCTTGTATTTTGAGGTCAGCATAGTTAAATGGTTAAAGATTGGCTTCAAGACTATTGAGAAGGGCTTGAAAGGTGTGCCACCTTACTGTTATTGAGCTATCAATATTTTTAAGAACTATATTAATCATACAGGGAATATATAACCTAGGTTATTAAAAACAGACTAATTTTTAACAAAAATATAAATATTTTACTGCCTAACATATTTTCAACATCACATTTTATCGTTATAGTTGATAATTTAGTAAATGTACATCCACTAAAAGGATGACGTATAATATCAATCAAAAACAGAATTTTAATATAATGAACATGTTTACAATTAGCTATTTTTTTCAAGTTTCAGCACATCTTAAATAAGGTTGTTTTGAATTCCTTTCCCATGATAAGAATTGCTGGCCATTTCCTTAAATATTGCTATTACTATACCAAATCCAACCATTCAATTAAATGAGAAAGACTTCAGTTAGCGAACTCATGGTTTAAACTATTTCTTTGTTAGGAATGATAAATCAGCTAATTTATTACTAACCCAAATTTATTTATTTTACCCTGTAACTAAATCTATTGCTTTGGGAATTATTATTCCAGAATACAATCTGGAATACTAAACCATTTTTTGGAATAATAAATCAGTTAATTTAATTCTTCCTAGAAGTCCAGTGAAAATGAAAAGGAATAAAACAACTCATCACCTCATTAATGGTTAATCTGAAAAAATTACTTATTTCATCTTGTAACTAATTTTATTGCTTTGGAGATTATTTTCCAGAATGCAATCTGGAATACTAAACATTATTATGTAGACATCTTACATGGGTTCTCTTATAAATGAATGATGGGGATCTTCAAAAAAGGTAGCTGGATCTTGAGGCATCAAGACAAGAGAAGTAATAGCACCCACGATGAAGTCACCGGACTGGAAATAATTGTGAAGAATAGGGAGAGGATCATGAACCTTGCAATGTTTCATGTCAGACTTGTAAACCATGTCAGTCAAGAATAGGAGCAAAATGTTCGTGATCATTATGCCAAACTTATGTCCACAATAGAATTTGTTGGATAAAGCTTTAGAATCTTCAAGTTTATGTATGAAGAAACTATGCAGTCACACACTCCCCACAAAGCCTAATTTCTACTGAAACTCCTAGAACAAGTCCCAATTTTCAGGAATTATTCTGATAGCATTTAGCTATAACTAGAGTCTAGCTCCAAATGGGAACAGTCAGAGATTTTTTTGTACTGTTTTCATAAACATTATATTTTGTTCTTGCTATTACATAAATATTCAATATCTTTATGCAATCAGCATTCAGAATTAATAATATTGATGCTAATTATATATGGAGATAAAATGGCAATAATTACATTTTTATTTCTCTATAGTATTGTGAAAAAAAATGTAATCTCATGTGTAAATACTGATTATTCCAATCTGGCTAATAAATGTCATTTTCAAATGAACCAACTTCAAAAATATCAGTTTATGAATGAAAGAACCTTTCTGAGGGAAACAGGGAACTTTCCTTCTTTATTTGCACACATACTGAGTATTAAGTCAGAATGTCCGGATATGGCTTTGTCTTCAATTAGGGTGCATTTTCAGAACAAAGTTAATGCATGTGGAGGTTCAGGATCCTTCAGTGTGCATATGTGCTGAAAAACAATTTTTTAATTGTTAATTTTTTAAGGTAATTGACTGGTAGCAATTGTAAAACAGTTGTGATTTCTAGATTAGATTATTAAAATTATTAAAAGTGGGAAACGACTAGCACCTTTGTGTGAGGGAAACCTTTACAAATACTTTTTATTAAAAGATACTAATTAACCAAAAAAAAGGATCATGTTACTAATATGACTCAAGGATCCATTCTTTTAAGCCATGGTTATCAAACTTGTGGTATCATGTTGCAGTCACAAGACATATCACAATGTCTGTTCTCATTCACGGATTATTTGTATAGTTTGGTGTGACACATCTGGCCCATGGACTGTCAGTCTGACACCACTGTTTTAAGAAAATCTAAGCAAAAAGTCACATCACAACAAACTCTCTTCTCCATATCTTTCATCTCCTCTTGGTTTGTGTGCATCATAAGATCAGATCAGACAAGGTAAGATGATAAGATAAGATAAGGCAAGTTAATTTGAGGGGACGGAAGTGTGGAGGGGATAGGAGAACAGAAACTTATTGTCATTTTTTTACTGTCAGCACACTGGAGCATATTAAAAATGAAATTCTATTGCCTACTCTCAAGAGAAAGTATGTATCTACCCATATCCATACATAACACACATATAACCATGGTATTACAATAGTATGCACACATACACACACACACACACACACACACACACACACACAGAGCATAAAGAGAAAGCTTGAGAGTTCTCAAGGTTGATGCTGTATGGAACAAAACTGTGATTGAATAATAATTTATTCCACTTCAATAAATGTGAATAAATGTATGTAGGTATCTTTCTATGTATTGAGATGGTCTGCATTTATTTTAAACTATATTTATCTGTTTAACCTGTAGTCCATTAAGTTAACTAAACGAGGTCATATGCCAGGAATTCCTACAAAGAAGTTACAATCTGACTCTGTAAAACACTTAGAGAGAGCCATAAAGCACTGTGAAGTGGTATGTAAGTCCAAGTGCTATAGCTATTGCTATTCTGTTCACAGCTGTGAGTTACTTTACCCAACATCAGAAGAAAGTTACAATTTCAACAATATCTCCAACATAAACTTGGAAAATTTACAGCATTGGCAAAGCTGACAGTATATATTCACAATGGAAGTTTAATCAAGGGAGGAGGAACTGATGTCGCAGCAATATGCCGTACTCTCCATGGGGCTCTATGGAGGTTTGCTGAATTCCTTCTGCCAGAGGGTTCAGATGGACTTAAGCCACCTTGGAGGGGTGGTGAAAAAGACAGCACACTCCATAGATGACAAGGAGATTGCAAAGTCCTTTTTGATTTGGAGAAAGGCTCTTAATTTGGCAGGAAGAAAAAGATGGCCATTGCGTGCTTGAACAAGGCTGTGACAGCCCACCTGGAGAAGAATGAGTGAAGATTGAGGAGGAACAAGGTGACAACTGGGTGAGAATTTCCCAACTTCTGTAGAGAAACTTGCCCCTTTTAAAACTGGCCTGAATGACAGTTGGACTGTAAAAGAAGGGGGTGGATTTCTTTATCTGCCATCTCCTGAGAATAGCAGTGAACAAGCACAAAGCCAAAATAGATCTGCATAAGAAATTTGAACTATTTGAGCTATTTGAGAGAATAAGAGTTAAAAGAGGAAAATTTGACTGGTCATTCTAAGGACATTATTAATTGGATTTTTACTGAACTAAAACTTTTTTTTTTAATATGAAACTTAAAAAGGAAAAGATTCAGCTTATGTTAAAGGAAGTTAAAAGAGAAGAGAAGAAGAAGAAAATAGAATAGAATACCTTTATTGTCATTGCATTCAAAATACAGTGAAATTTGAAAGCTGCTCCAGCACAGTGCCCCAAACACCACATCACAATCACACTACAGAGTATTTAAAAATAAAATTAATTAAAGTAATAATAATAATAATTAAAAACCTAATCTAAACCCTATTTAAAGATACATTAAGTTAGATAGTTTAAAAATGCCACTTTATACATAGGTCTAAATCACAAATGTACTGTTTGATTCAAGACAGTCTATTAGTCCTCAATTTAACACACCTATAATGTCTCCATGATGGTAACAATTCAAAATATGAATGACCAGGATGAGAACGGTCTGTGGAGATTTTTAGTGCTCTAGAGAGGAGTATTTGCAATCTCTTCCAAAGAAGAAAGAGAGCAACCAATGAATTTGTTGTGCTCTGTTTATAACTCTCTGGAGCATCTTCTTATCCACCGCAGAGCATCCAGCATACCACACTGTTACACGGTATGCCAAAATGCTCTTGATGGTAGAATGGTAAAAAGTAACTAGCAACTTCTCACCCAGACCATTCTTATTCAGCAGCCTCAGAAAGTGCAGGTGCTGTTGGGCTTCCTTTCCTTCCTTTCCTTTCTTTTGGTGTGGACCAACCAAGTAAAGTTGTCAGAAATATTAGTTCCTAGAAATTTAAAACTATGAACTCTTTCCACACAATATCCATTGATATATAGTGGGAGAGGCTCTGCTTCACATTGTCGGAAGTCTATAATCAGTTCTTTGGTCTTTTTGATATTCAGGGCGAGGTTATGACTCTTGCACCACAAGACCAGTCTGAGAACCTCTGACCCATAGGCCATTGTCTTCTTCTGATATGAGCCCCACCAATGTGGTGTCATCTGCAAATTTTACTATAGAGTTAGTGGGACAAGAGGGAGTGCAGTCGTAGGTGTAGAGTGAATGGAAGGGGGCTCAGCACACAAGCCTGTGGAGAGCCACTGCTGAGAGCAAGAGTGGAGGAAAAATAGCTGTCGATCCTAACAGTTTGGGGTCTGTTAGTAAGAAAGTCCTTTATCCAGATGTGAGAAGAGAGGCCCAATTCTAGCAATTTCTTAATCAGTATATCTGGAATGATGGTATTAAAAGCCGAGCTGTAATCAATGAAAAGCATCCTTACATAGCTCCCACTATGCTCCAGATGGTTCAGTGCAATGCGGAGAGCCGTGGCAATAGCATCCTCTGTGGATCTGTTATTCCGATAGGCAAACTGGTATGGGTTAAGGTTTGATGGGAGGCAATCTTATATATATTTTAAGACCAGTCTCTCAAAACACTTCATAATTATGGGTTGTGAGAGCTACTGGTCTATAGTCATTTAAAATATCAGGAGAGGGCTTTTGGGGAACTGGAATAATAATGGACGTTTTGAGACAAGATGGAAAAATGGCTTGTGTAAGAGAAAGATTGAAAATATTTGTAAACACACCTGCGAGCTGGTCAGCACATGCTTTGAGTACTTTCCCAGGTACTCCAACAGGGCCAGCAGCCTTCTTTACATTCACTGCTCTAAGCACCTGCTTCACATCATACTCTTATACTGTGAACAGCTGAGTACCAGTGGTTTGTAGAGGTAGTGTGTTTGAAGACCTATTCAGTTCAAATCGGGCAAAGAAGCAGTTAATTCTTCTGCTAGTGATGCATCCTTTTTGATCGATATGGGGTTGCTGCCCCTGTAAGTAGTGATGTGTTTAATTCCCTGCCAAGCCCATCATGGATCATTATTTATGAAGTAGTCCTCAATCTTCCCTTTGTAGTCCTTTTCTGCCTCCTTGATGCCCCGCCTCAGTTCCGCTCTTGCCTTGTTATACCAAACCCTGTCCTCAGACCTGAATGCCATATCATGTGTCTTGAGAAGTAATTGCACATCCTTGTTCATCCAGGGCTTCTGAGTTGGAAAAATCTGGATGCACTTTTCACAGTAACCGTATCCACACAGGTCAAGATGTAAAACAGTACAGTTTTTGTATATTCTTCCAAATCCTCTTGTTCAAATAAATTCCAATTAGTATTTGAGAAACAATTCTGCAGCTGATCAAGTGCTCCCTCTGGCCAGATCTTAATGAGTTTGATTTCCTTCTCTCTCTGTGTGTGTGGGTGTATGCTGGTATAAGGAGCAGTAATAAGTGATCTGAAAGTCCCAGATGTAAAAGGGACACTGCTTTATATGCATGTTTTATATTAGAATATATTGGAATAGGACTTTGAACATCACTATTGCTAAACTCCTGGCTTATTGGTGTCTTATGCGGCTTACAAAGTTCCATTTTAAAAATCTTTAGGTTAATTTTATCTGCCTGTGAGATCTTGTATCCTCCCCTAGTTCTATCTATCTTTAAACCAAGATATTGTTTAATTTCTCCTAACTGTTTTATCTTAAATTTCCTCTCTAACAGTGATATTATTTTAGTAGCTTCTTGTTCAGTTTTGGTGATTAATGCTATGTCATCAGTAAACAATAGCAACAATTACAGTACACTATCACTTTCTTTTTTAAACAAACATGCCAGCCATGCAGCCATGCCAGCTACAAAACCTATCGTAGTTAATTCCTTAACTATACATTGGTTCCACTCATATCCTGATTGCTTCAAGCCATAAAGACTCTTTTTCAATCTCCAGCAATCAGTGTTATTATCAATTTTTTATACCTAACGGTTTCTTCCAATATATAGCGTGTTGCAACAGGGCATGCGGATATGTTGTCTATACATCTAAATGATTTATAATGTATTTCTCCTTAGCTGCCCACACTAATGCTGCTCATAATGTAGTAGCCTTCAGACTATTTGCAAACACCTCATCATAGTCATTTGTTGTCTGATTGAACCCTTGTGCTACTAACCTGGCTTTATGAGTAACATTCCCATCTACACTAGTCTTAAGTTTATAATTTCATTTACACCCTATGGCATGTTTACCAGATGGTAACTTAACATTTTCGTATACCTCCAACTTTTTTAATGATTCCAGTTCCTTATCCATTGCTACCTGCCAAGAAGCCTGATCCTTAGCAGGATACAGTTTTAGTTCATTATAATAACTTGGAACTGTATTCACTTGGCATAAAACACTAGCCTGATATGTATCAGGTGGTTGTGTTACTCAGGTTGAATGTCTCAGTAACACAGGACTCATCTGTGCCACCTGCTCCTGTTCTCCTACCTCCTCCTGTGCTGTTCTCCTATTTCTTCCTGTTCTTCCTCTTAAATGGCTATTTGTGATTTACTTATTTTATCTTTAGGGACTATTTGGGTGTCAATAATAATATCATTGCTGAATTCATGTTCCAGTTTATCCCACCCAACTTGCTCAAGAAATTAGCACTAGCGCTACAGTAAACATGGGCTGTGCCTGGATCCCAAAATCTAAACGATCTATGGTTGGCTTCATAACCTACCAAAAATAATTTCATGGCTCTATGTTGCCTTTTCAGTCTTACTTGTGAGGGAATATGCACCCATGCTGGAGCTCCAAATGTATGTAAGTAACTTAAATTTGTTTTTCTGCCATGCCAGCGAGTGAATGGTAATTCACCAGTTGTTGTGTTCACCACATTGTTTAACACATGATTGCTACACATTATGGCCTCACTGCACAGTGTTTCAGGCAAACCTGAATCAGATAATATAGTACGAGTAATGGCTTGTAATGTCTGCCCTCTTCATTCTACAAACAAGTTGTGTTGTGGTCTGTAAGGTGCAGAACATTTATGCTCAATACCAGCCAATTTCAACATAGTTTGGAATCTCTTGTTTCAAATCTCAGTCCCATTATCAGTAACTAAAGTAATTACTTTATTCCTCATTTTTCTCTCAGCAAATCTTAGCCAGTTAAAGAAATGTTGGAATGTTTCTGTTTTATTTTTCATGAGATACTCAAAATATAGCAGGCACCTACCAAACTATGTTTCTTAGGACCAATTATGCCAGCAAACACAACCTATAAAGATGCTTTGGTCTTAAACCCATTCAGTCTGTTTGCTGGAATAATCTTATTTTTCTCTTGGCTACAGGCATTAAAGTTTAAATACTTGCTACAGGGTTTCAATTTTACTCCCTCTGACAAGTTGACAGTTTGTTTGAGCATTTTGAAATTAATGTGCCCCAGACGTCTATGTAGTAAATGTATACATTCATCATGTGGCTTAACATTGTTATAAACTGAGTTAGCCATCTTCAACTGGTCATCATGTATCACATATAAATCATTCTCTAAATTAGCAGTAACACTTTAACCCTCTTTCTCTATTATTCAGTTATCTCCCCTAAAGGTTACTACATAACCAATATTAACTAAAGCCCTTACTGATAACAAATTAAATTTCATTTTAGGTACATATAATATAGTTAAATGCTCGTTACACAAGAACAATATGCAGTACCTTCAGCAGATGCTTTCATCTTCCATCCATTTGCTTACTCGTAGACATCTTTACAAAGCTCTCTCTATCTTTAGTAATGCACTGCGATGCTCCACTATCAACAACCCACAAATCATGGTTTACAGTTGAATTGCTAGACATAGCTAAACTAACATTCTTCTTTGCCTCTGGTGATTATCAGTATTTTGTCATTTGCCCTTCTTACAGAATTTAGCTATATGTCCCCTAGCCCCACAAGAAAAACATTTCCTAACAGTATAGACAGTTGAAGACAAATCCTCTTCTTGTGGTTGTTCCTTCCTCAGTTGGTCCCTATCCAATCGTCTTCTTGCCTCTTCTAACAATCTTCCAGTTATGTCAGTCAATGTCAGTTTATTTCTGGTCAGAACGTCCAGTGAAGATATGTAATCATCATAACTTGAGGAAAGAATGAGGAAAGAATGATGTAAACTTAATGCAGCTCTGAAAATATCAGTTCTTTTTCATGTAGCTCTTGAAAAGTTCTTTTCTTGAAGTTCAAATGAGCTAACATATCTCCACCTTTCAGAAGATGTGCTCTAAAGAGTTTACATATAAGATGTATGTGTGCACCTACACTGTCATGAACATAAATCCTCTTCAAATTCTCCCAACACTTAGCAGCAGACTCTTCTCCATGAATATGGACTAGCTACTGGTCACTCAGTGTTAGTCCAATTATACAAAGAGCTTGTTCGTTGTTTCGTTTAAAGTCAGCAAGCTTCTTGGCATCGTCCTCATTTTCTGGATCCCAAGCATTTACATCCTGTGGTCTTGAACTATATTCCATAACCCTTCTCTGCACAGAAGTAGACTGCACTTCATAGGCCAGGAAACATAGTTTGTTTCATCCAACTGCTTTATCAGTGATAGACTTGATGACGTGTCTTCTGCCATCCTTACCAGGACAGTAAACCACAATTAAACAGTAAACAGCTGTCTGTATACAGTACTGTGTATTCACACCAACTCTCAGTTATCTGAGCCTGGTATGGCCTGGGCCCATATCCAGTGTTGAGGTAATTCCCTGTTAGGAGAATGAGCACATACAGGGAGACATAGTGAGAGTGGTGAAGAATAACACACAAATAGCACACAGATAAACTGTATAATAAAATGTAGGTTTTTACTTCTAATAAACATTTAAGCAAAGTTCAACAAAACAGTCCATTCTTGGTTAAAGCAGTCAGTTTTCCAGTCCAGGGATAATGCAAATATCAAAGTCCAGTATCAAAAACAGTTCAGTAACAGACTTACATCAAACCCAAGAATAATAGTCAATAGGGAAAAATTGAGGAATGGCAACACTCTACAGAAACACCAGAACAGGAACTAAAAAACCAGGTTTCTGGCTCCATCTTCTGGCCGTTTCAGGAACCACTCCCAATTACAATTTTAGCATTCCCTTAAAGAGACAGTATTAAAATGTCTATCCTGGTTCATATATTTTCCAACCCAGCTAACTGTTAGGTGACTTACATTCCTAACAATTACAATATATTAAAAAAGAAAACAACCTTTTTGAAAAGAACTTAGGACTATGGGTATTTTGGCTTTGTGAAACACAACAGCTAAAAGAGTGAAATGATTCAAGGTCTGAAAATAAGAACTGAGAATAAGAAAGGAAATTGTTGGACTCTTCAGGTCTACTTTTTAAGTTGGGCATTGTGGAGTATTGTACTGTTTGATTTATTACTGATTGCTGGACTATTGATTGGTTGCCTTTGTTAAACAATTATCATTTGAAATATTCTATTATTTAAAAGTATTAAAATGACAAGCAGTACAAACTTAAGTAAAACAGGGAGAAAAAAATGCATCATCTGCATCATCACCACCATCAGCAGCATCAGTCCCCATAAGTCAACAGTCTATTGATGTTTAGTGACAGAATGAGTAGTTAAATAATTTTAAATCTGAGATGAAAACCATGTTCCAACTACTACAAGAAGCCATGACTAAGAATCATTATGATTTGGCAGATAGGATGCAAACAATGGAACAAAAGATGGAGGATAAAATAAACATCCAGAAAATAATTACTAAAAATGAACAATGGATTCAGAAAATGGAACAAAAGAAAGATCAAACAGATAAGAAAGTAGAAGATATGGATTAGAGATTGACCAAGGTAACTAAGAAGCTTGAGTGATCTATAATTTACTCTGGAGATAGATAGAGCGGAATACTTTCTCAGATTTCATAATATCGAGGAAGAAAAAGGGAAGACCTTGCTGAAAAAAAGACCTTGCAGAATTATTGTAATATGTATTGTAAAAGAGTAAACAGGAAGTCCTCTCTGGGATTGATGAAATATTTACAAGGTATATGAAGAGGAACAAACTTCCCAGAATGTGAGACTTTCAAAGTAGGCAATAAGAGCAGAAATACTTCAAAAGAGCACCATTAAAATACAAAGAGAGAGAAATAGCAGCTTTGAAACAAATACTCAGAAGAGTAAGAGATACAAGGAAACAGTATCAATTTCTGAAAAGACAACTAATAAAACATGATGTAAACTTCAGGTAGCTAATACCACAGGGAATATTGGTGACTTGTTTGGAAAAAGATTAGACACAATAGCTAAAGCAGGACAATTCTATTATCAGTAGTTTGAAGCATATAAGAAAGAAGGGAGAAGGGAGGAATAGATGGGGAAAAACAAGAGGAAGTGATAGCAGAGGGAAGCATGCAACAAGAAGAAACTGAAGCAGATCAAAAAGAGAAGGGAACAAGAAGGAGCAAGACAGAAAGAACAGAGAGAAATAAGATCAACTAGAACAACAAAACCTATCTATAAGTAAACAACGGAAGAAGAAACAAAAGTGTTATCAATGAATATAAATGGACTGAACTCATCTTTGAAAAGGAAAATGATATTTAATAAATTAGAAAAATTGAAATTAGATTTAATATGTCTCCAAAAGGTACATATTAAAAAACAATATTGTAAACTATTAGAGTACCTCAAA
Source organism: Pseudonaja textilis (assembly GCF_049901715.1). Lineage (NCBI taxonomy): Eukaryota > Metazoa > Chordata > Lepidosauria > Squamata > Elapidae > Pseudonaja > Pseudonaja textilis. The sequence goes on along the minus strand of NC_142008.1, from coordinate 108,317,448 downwards.
CTGGGAAACTATATTTTTCATTAACACAGCAAAAGAAAAGCGGGGTGGTTTTATATATTAAAGAAACAATAAAGGCTAGACAAATCTTTGTAGATGAACGTGGGAGAATATTCACGGTGGAATGAACCAAAAACAGATACTATTAATAGCAATATATGCATGTGATAATAAATAAGATGAGTTTTATGGAAAACTTCATCAGAAAATTATAGAATTGGAATATGAAAATATTTGTGTGGTAGGAGATTTTAACGCAATAGTAGATACAGAAGATGACTATAAGAGCTGTCAAATAGGCATAAATCCTGGTCTAGAATTGATATGGCATAGATGTCCTCAGAATTGAAAACATGTGTACAAGAGATAGAAATAGAATCTAATGTATGGGCAGATCACAATTTGATAAAAGTTGTATGGAAAGGACAAAAAAAACCAAAAACAAAACCGAGATGGATATTGAATCCCAATGATATTGCAAAATAAAGAATTTATACAAAATATGGGGAAAAATAAATGGACTTTTTCTTCAAAGAGAACAGGAAAGGAGAGACTTCACTGCAAAATGTATGGGATACTATTAGAGCATATACCTGGGGATTAGTTATAGCTTACATAAAATGAATCTATTGGAAAAAGATGAACTGGCACAAAAAATTAAAAATGCAAAACAAAACTTTTATGAAAATATGAACAAACCAGGAAGAGGGTTGGCATATAAACCAAGAAAGGAGAGGGAAAAAATGATACATTAATTAATGGATGAGAAAGTGATTATTTACAATCAGAATGAAGATAAAAAATAATAATAAAAGAGTATTATGAGAACTGTATGATCAGGAGAAACTTCCAGACAATAAAATACAACAATATTTGGAACAATCTGAAGTCCCTAAAATACCTGAAACAGTTAAAGTCATGTTGAACAAAAGAATAACTATGATGGAATTGACAAAAGCAATTAAGAGATAAAAGAGCACTAAAACACCAGGGCCTGATGGGTTACTGGCAGAATTTTACAAACCGTTACAAGATGTATTAGGTCCAGTTATGTGGGATATTTATAATGAAGTTCTGCTAGAAGCAAAAATATCTAACTCATGGATGGAAGCAAATATCACTTTTATACACAAAGATGACTCAGATTTAATGCAGATAAAGAACTATAGGCCAATATCGCTTTAATACAGATTATAAAATATATGCTTCGATAATTGCAGAGAGATTAAAAAGAATTTTGAATAAATTTAAAAATCCAGATCGGAATGGATTCTTGCCAAAGAGACAGATTAAAAAAAATATGAGAATGATGTTTGTTTACATTGGAGTATGATGAAACACATCCTGGTAAACAAATGGCATTGATTTTTCTAGATACACAAAAAGCATTTGAAAATGTTAATTGGCAATTTATGCTATTACAATTAAAATATATGGACTTTGCGGGAGGAGTGGGATTCAAATTTCTTAACAACTGGTTCTGTGGGCGTGGCTTAATTTGTGGATGTGGGGCTTGGTGTGACTGGCTGGGTGTGACTTGTTGGGTGGGCATGGCTTGGTGGTCATGTGACTGTGGCATGACCAATTCAATGTCACTCATGTCAAGGGAGTGCCTCGCCTGGCCCCTTCCCTCCCAGGCATTTCTTCATCACACCCAGCCTTGACTTATCTATAGTTTTATAAAAATGTTGTTCACCCTTTATTATTTACATACTATAGATGAACATTCATGGACCACTGAAAGGAGGAAATGGCACCTCCGCCCCACTCGATCCTCCCAAAAGAAACAGACCTCCATGTGCAACAGTGGTGGCAGCACAAGGGGGCCTTAAGCACCCCCACCATACCCTGATCCTCTGAAAGGAAACAGGTAGCCTTCTGTGTGTGGTGGTGGTGGCAGGGAGCCTTGAGCACCCCTACCCTGCCCTGAGCCTTCCAAAGGAAACAGGTGGCCTTCTGCATGGGTTGGCGGTGCCACCAGGGGTCTTGAGCACTCCTGTCCCATCCAAATCCTCACAAAAGAAACAAACTTCTACGTGCAGCAATGGTAGCAGGGGTCCTTGACCACATTCCCATGCCACAGCCCTCCCAAAATATCTCTGTTGGTGACAGTGGCAGCAGACTTGGCTCTGGCTGCCTCCTATAAGCCACCCTGGCCTGCAAGGACAGCTGGGTCCACTGCTGCCGCATGTGGAGGCACTTTGGGAGGGCCGGGGCGGCTGCTCAAGGCTCCACAGCTTGCTGTGCCACAGCCGCCATGTGGTAAGGAGAGCTGGGAGAGTGCCACTTGGCAGCTTAGCCAGCCAGCTGATGCTGGAGATGGGTGGGGCAGGTAGTAGGCTGTGTGAGGCCCAGAGAGCCCTGGAAAGCACTGTGGGAGGCCTGGGGAGGCCCAGAGAGCCTCAGAGATGGTCGTCAGAGGCCTGGAGAGGTATGAGGAGCCCAGGAGATGTCCATGGAAGCTTTGTGGAGCCCCAGAGATGGTGGTGGGAGGACCAAGAAGCCATGGAGAGGGCCATGGGAGGCTGAGGGAGCCTTGGAGAGGGCCGTGAGAGGCCCAGGAAGCCCTGGAGATGGCTGTGAGAGGCCTGGGGAGGCCCGTGGAGCCCTGAAGATGGCCAAAGGAGGCCTAGGGTGCCCTGGAGAGGGCCATGGGAGAACTGGGGAACCCCAGAGAGGGCCATGGGAGGCTGGGGAGGCCCAGGGAGAGTGGGGGAAGGGCTAACGTGACTCACAGGCTTACCTTATGAGCAGGCAGATCGGTGAAGAGGTTTGTGTCATAGCAAAAGGCCGGCAGCAATGGCTGCCCTGGTGGGTGGGCAGAAGCAGGCTGAAGGCATGTTGCTCATGTGCATGATGTTGCACATGTGTGATAGGGAGTGAGGGAATGGGCAGGGAATGGAGAAGCGGATGGAGAAGGGTGGGGCCAGCCAGAGGCCCGATTCACTGGTTCTCTGAACTAATGGGAACAGTAACAACAAACTGGAACAAACTGGTAGCATCTTCTTTGGGGAGAGATTTATTAATACATTTAAAGCAATATATCGCAAACAATAAGACAAGGTGATGGTAAATGAAGACATGATGGAGTATTTTGATATAAAAAAGGCATTAGGCAGGGATGTCCACTATCCCCTCTGCTATTGTCCACTATCCCCTATTGACTGTGGAAATATTATCCAGAAATATTCAATATGATGAAGAGATAAAAAGAATGGAAATAAAAAAAGAGAAATACAAGCTACAGACATTTGCAGATGACTTGGTTCTTTATATTAGAAGACCCTTTAGAAACTGGACCAGAGTTAATTAGAAAGATAGAAGAGTATGGGGAAGTTGCTGGATTGAAAATAGACAAAGATAAGAGAAAGATTTTAGTTAAAAATCTTATAGATACACAAAAAAGAGTGTTGATGGAAAGAATTGATATGCAGATAGTCAGAAGTACTTAGTACTTTTACAAAAGTGAAGTAATTAGAGATACAGCTAACAGCAAAATGCACAACAATTAAAAAAGACAATTATATGAAACCAATACAACAAATTAAACTAGATTTGGAAAAATGAAAAGATTTGCAACTGTCATTAACAGGAAGAATAGCTACCATAAGAATGAATACTCTACCAAGGCTATTATATATATTTCAAACAATACCAATAAAATTGGGGGGGGGATTATTTTGAAGAATTAAATAAAATAATATTAAGATATATCTGTCTGGGGAGGAAAGCAAGAATAGGTTTGAAAATGTTGCAAGACTCCAAAATCAGGAGGGGGCCAGATTGGGAATTGTACTACCAGGCCTTGAGGTTTACTTGGATGAAAGAATGGATCAATTTGAGGCATAAAAAACTATTAACTTTAGAAGGGCATGACCTTCAATTAAGTTAGCAGACTTATTTATGGTATGGGAAGAATAAGATACATAGTTATTTTCAAAGACATTATGTTAGAAAGGTATTGTTATCAGTATGATTTAAAATTAAAGAACGACATGACTTGAAATGACATGACAGTCTGGTTTTCACAATGGAAGCACTGATACATCCTAATGTTATTAATATGGAAAAAATTGTAAGATATAAAGATATTTGAATGAAAAAGGGGAATTAAAAACCAAGCAGGAACATAGTAGTCAAAGGATGGACATTGCATGGTGGCCTCAAATGCAGATACAATCTTGATATGAGAAAGATTCTAAAATGTATGGTTTTAATAAAGGATTAAAAGAATTGGACCAGATATTAACTGGAACAGATGAAAAATTGATGAAGAAAATATATTATTATTTATTAGGTATTAAATTTAAAAGTGAGCTGGTAAAGTGTGAGAAGTACGTCAAAATGAATCAACAGACTTTTGATAATCTGATCCATAGGATACTTTATTAAGGAAAATACTGCAATATGGACTCCTTGACTCCAAAACCATCCTTGACAAATGGTAGGAACTGTGTGATAGAAATGTTAAATTGACTATGTCAACTGCATATAAAGAAAATTTTTATAAAATGTTCTATAAATGACATCTTGCACCAAGATTGGTGAAAATGCATAAGGATAGATCTGCTAAATGTTGGAAATGTAATTAAACACCTGGTTTATGTTACCATATGTGGTGGACATGTCCCCAAACACCCCAAAATTGGATGAAAATACTTACCTGGTTGGGAAAAAAAAGATAAAACAGCATATAAACATGAAACCAGAAATCTTTTTATTGGACATTCTGCTGGAAAAATATGATAAAGGGACTATACAGTTGATTTTACATGTATTAACTGCAGCTAGAACTGTATATGCTAAACAATGGAAATGTGATGAGAACCTGACAGATGAGAATGTAATTAAGAAAATACTAACATGTGCAGAAATTGATACGCTTACTATTGACAAAGAAGAAACTAAATATTTTTTGACATGGGATTTATTTTATCGATGTCTAGATAATAAAAACAAAAATTAGGAAGAGAGGGATATAAAAAGGATAACTGTTAAAATGGAAATCTGTTAAAAATGGAAAAACAATATTATTGTTATTCAGTATTAATGTTATTGTGATGAATGTTATTGTAAACACTTTGATTATGATCTCCTGAAAACAATTGTATCGAGACCACACACTGATTGAAATGGAATTTTTATATATTAATAAAACTTAAAAAAAAGTTTAACCAAAATCAAGTAAAGGTCATTTCCATATAAACAATATATTTATTTATTTATCAAATTTATATTGCAGTGTATTCACCCATAGCAACTCTAGGTGGCTCACACAATGTAAAACCATATTTAAAACAGAAAATAAAAATAAAATTAAAAAATAATAAAACTTCATACTGTACCTATACAGAAAATAGAGATCAGTTGACAAATCTATTACACTTAATGTTTAATGTTTAGTATTAAATTTGATATTAATATTCCACTGAGAAAAATGAAAAAAAAATTACTATTCTACTAAATAAGAACTAAAGATTTCAAAGGAGAAGAAAAGAAAGAAAGAAATGTTTCATTTATTAAGAGTTTCTCTTAATGAGTTGTTCCCTGTTGTTTAGCTCTGGCTTAAAAATAATTATGTAACATTTGGGGAAATAAATGCAGCCCAGCAATCCAGCACTGGAAGCCAAAATAGAGAAAACCTCCACAGCCACCATGTATTTGCCTTTGGTACTCAGGTAGGATGGAACAAAAGAGAGCCACACACTGCAGAAGATCAGCATGCTAAATGTGAGACATTTGGCTTCATTGAAACTACTGGGGAGCTTCCTGGAGAAAAAAGCTACTGTGAAACTGGCAGCTGCCAGAAAGCCCATGTAGCCAAGAACACAGTAGAACATGGTAGCTGAACCTTCATTGCACTGCATTATCATTTCCTCAATTTCTGAATGGTTATCAACATCAGTGAAAGGGGGATATGTGAAGAGCCACACCATACAGATACCTGCTTGAATCAGGGAACAAGTAAGAACAATGCAGGTGGTCAGTGCCTCTGCCCACCCATTTCCTCATTCTGGATCCTGGCTTGGTGGCCATGAAAGCCAGAATCACAGTGATGGTTTTTGCCAACACAGAAGACACAGCCACTGAGAAGACGATGCCAAAGCTACTTTGTCGGAAGAGACATATTATATGACTTGGTGCAACAAGGAACTGCAGTGAGCAAAGGAAGCAGAGGAGGAGGGAGATGAGCAAAACGTAGGTGAGGTTTCGGTTATTAGCCTTGACAATGGGAGTATGGTGATACTTCAAAAACGTTGACAACACCAATATTGTGCAAAAAGAAAAAAAGAGAGCCAGAATAACTAGACTTCTTCCCATTGGTTCCGCATAGGATAAGAAAGACATTCTCTTTGGAAGACATGAATCTTGGTCTTTGCTTGGATATTGGTCTGCTGGACATTCAGAACAGTCATCCATATCTGTAAGAGTTTTTAAAAAATCTTTTTATTCCTGTATTATAATTTCATTATTCCTTCTTTTGTATATGATTTTCCCCTGTCTTTCTTCTTCATCCATGGCTTCATTCATGGCACCAATATTTTCAGCTTGTCTTTGTACTGTCTTATTGTTTTTCTTAAACTTTGGGGATACAGGTTAATAAATGAAAATTAAAAAGCTAGTAATGTGGGGAGCTACATTTTATTTATTATTTGGGATAAAATGTTATCAATAGCATAGTTGTAACTCTTTATATGACTTTAAGGTACAAGTACAATTGCACAAGTACAATTTAAGGTACTTGCTGTCACTTTGAAAGCCTTACATGAGATTGAGATGAGGTTATCTGAAGGATTGTCTCTCCCTGATTACATCCACATAACCCACCAAAGCAGGGGGGCAGAAAATTGTATCTCTCCTCTCCTAAGGAGATACATTTGGTGGGATCCAGAAGAAGGGTCTTCTCCCTCATGGTGGCTCCCTCACTATGGAAAATCTTTCTCTAAGGTCCCAATTTTGACAGTCTTTCACAAGGTCCTGAAGATTGGGTTTTGCAAATAGACTTGGGGAACCCAGAGTGGGATGGAGTTCATCAAATTGTTTTATTGATTGCTGTCATCAGGTGGCTAATGGGGCTATTGTTTTTATTATTGTATATCAGATTTTTATTTTCTGTAAGCCATCCAGAGTCACTGTGTCTCATTCAGACTGAGTGTGTGGCCATATAAATTTTCTAAAATAATAATAATAGGGGTTTCTTTTTCTGAAGGAAAGATGAGAGATTGGTTTGTCAAATTTCTCAAGCATTTCCATTCCCTTAAAGCAAATGTTGTAAAAGGTAAGTTGATGGGTTGTTTTAAAAGTTGACATAGTGAGAAAGGCACAATGCCCAATTCCAGTAATACAATTGAAGGAAATTAAACTTCCTTTAATGATTCTTTCTCCTTTCTTTTTAGGAGAAAGTCATGGGGCAAATACTGCTGATAAATACAGGTTCTCCTTGATTTACAAGTATTTATTCAGTGACCATTGAAAGTTAACAATGGAGTTTTTAAAAAGTGATATATGACTATTTTCATGCATATGACTATAGCAGCATCCCCATGGACACATGATCAAAATTTGGATGCTTGGTAACTGCTTCATATTTATGACTCTTCCAATTTTTCAGGTCATGTGATCACCTTTGTGACCTTCTAACAAGCAAAGCCAATGGGCAAGCCAGATTCACTTTCTAACTGAACAATGCAGCAATTCACTTAAGAACTGTGGCAAGAAAAGTCATAAACCATCTTAACTACTATCTCACTTAGCAATAGAAATGCTGGGCTCAATTGTCATCAGAATTTGAGGACTGCCTATAAAATAATACTACCCAATATCCATATTTACATATTGATGGATCTGCTTGGTATATCCTGCATAATTAAAAGATCTTATTTCATAATGTCTCTTACCAATCAGGCTTGAAATTTTCTCTTTAGGACATGGAACACAATCATAGCAACAAAATTGTTTTCCCTCCTGCTTTCTCCTGAAATTACCAGGGAGGCAGCTCTTAGTACATCGAGAAATAGGTAATGTCTGGTGCAGAAATAGGGGAAAATGTATGTATTAGCATTCTCACAAGTTATTAGCATACAGAAAAAATATATTGATAGAAAAAAAGTCATATGGCTCTTTATTGTACAATTAAGAGGTAGTCAGTTTACCAAGTTTACCAAGCAATCTGAAACTCATTAGCAGGCAACTTTTAAATAAGTTCAAAACTCTCTGTAATGTGGAGCCCTTGGTGCACTTGCAGCTTGTTTGTATTCTTATAGATGTTTATGTAGTCAATTAGGTAATATCTCACAATTCAAAGCATATACTACAATTATATTTTAAAACAACGAAAATAGTAAAAAAAACATTAAATCAGTAAAAAAAACTGTCTAATTTGAAGTAAGTACAAAAGCTAGATATCTGTCTCATTAACAATATAGTGATGGAGTAGCTATTGTGGCAACATGAAAGCCAAATGTGGCCCTAGGTTCTGCTTCAGTATATCTTGCCAATAAGCAACTGAGTCAGAAGGTCATTTTAAAGCAGTTTATTAGGGTACCTTGATATATTTGGGCCTATCTATGAAAAATAAAGAAACAATCTTGAACCCCATGTTTTACTCCTTTTTATAATTAACACAAGAAAGAAGCAAGAAGAAAGTTGATTGGAGAGAATGAAAGTGACCTCCCATTTGCAAAGGAAACTAGTTACATGTAGTCACACATGATACATATTTGCATCTCATAATATCACACGTTTATTAAAATGAGGTCTGGTATCAGATGGGGCATAATTATAAGGAAAGCCAGGACAAACTTTTTTCAAATCTAGAGCTAGACTCCAGCTTTTTTATCAATTTAGGAATGCTAAAGCTAATAAACCTGAACATCATTTTAAAAGAGAGAAAATAAATCAAATGAAAACACAAAGTAACACATTGTAAAACCCATGTCATTTGTTAACCATCTAATCCCAGCCAGCTGACCTTCTTTGGCTGATGGAATGTACAGCATGCCCATCCTATTTCACCTGGTTGGACAGTAAAAAAGACAAGCAAAAAGGGCACTCATTCAGACACCTAGTCCAAAGCCACGTAGGACTTTTTAGACAACCATCAGAACTTTGAATCGTACCTGGGAACACACTGGCAACTAGTGAACTGACTGAGAAGTGAGAAGTGGTGTTATGTGTGCCATTTATCTGGCACCAATTACTACTTGTATTCCCCTCCAGTTGTAGTTTCCAAATGGTCTTCTGTGGGGGGGTGTCCTTGTAGAATATTTACAATGATCCAATATAGAGGTTATAAGGGCATGAGCTAACTTAGTCGGGGCCTCCCAGTCTGGGTATGAATGCCACTGGTGCAACAGACCTACTGCTACCTCTTTTCCCTTAGTGATATTGCTTACAATTTTTTCAAGATTTTTTTTATAACAAATTTTATTAATTTTCAAAGAGAGTACACAGACAAACAAAACATAAGAACATAAAACATCTTTTCTAAAAACTGCTTAACAAAACAAATAAGACATCTCATTTAAGTACAACATAGTTCTAAATTATCATGTTTCCACACACAATTTAATATGCATCTTATATATTCAACTTCATATCTTATTACTGTTTTCCAACTTCTCACTGTTTCTTCCTTTATTTCTGTTCAATTTTATTCATTAAACTTATACTTTCATGTATTTCATATTACTATATTTCATATTATTACTATTTCATATGTTCTTATCCAACATCATTACTCCTCAATAAACAAACATAAACTAACAAAACACATAACATAAAAACATAAAACTTCTTTTTAGAAAGCGGCTTAACCTGGGTTATAACTTTTGTACAGACATAAATCAAATTCATGCTCACCTTATATACTATTTCATATCTTATTTAAAATTCTATATTTTCCATATATCTTCTCCCCTCTTTTCACTCTCTTAATTCTATTTTATTTATTTAATCTCAATTTAAATCATTATACTTGTATCTTTTGTCCGTTCTTTTTCAATTATCCATTTATCTTTCTCTTTAACACAAACTTTTTCCTGTAGTGACTGGTTGAAGTATGACACCTTTCTATTTCCCCCAAATTTAACACTTAAAATAATACATAGTTTCTATTCTGATTCTGCTTAGTACATTCTACATAACATTTTAAAATATAAAACATAATGATCTTATAGTATATTAAAAATAATGTTCCTTAACAAATTAGTTAATTAAACTAATTACACATTAATTACACATTCCCTACAGTATTCTATTAACACATATTTCAAATACAAATACTAAAATACAATCTTGTGTACTTTTGCAGAATCTCTTTTAGATTATGTTTTACCCTTTATCTCTGAAAAAAATGTTTATTAACATCTTGTTTTAAGCCTTTATAACTTCCCTTCACTTTATCCCTTCCTTCCTTGTCAAATCTAACCTTTTTACCCCCCATCTCCAGCTTTTTAGTCTCCCCTCTCTGTTGTATTCCTCTTTTCTGTTGCTTTCTATCATTATATCGATTTTTCACCTTACTTTTCCCTTTCTTGGTTGTTTTTTAGAACTTAAATTCTTCATTTTCTTTTCCTTTTTACCCTTTTTCAAAATCATATGTCCATTAAAGATGGCTTCTTCTTCATCATCCCAGCCTTTTACTTGTTGCATTTCCTGATAAGTAGAAATCACCATTTCTAAAAAGCAAAGGATAGATCCAAAAGAACCCTTGCCTTCTTCCTCTTCTCTTAATTTTTCAGATTGCATTTTCAGTTCTTCAACAGATACCATTGTGAAAGAATTTTTTAAAAAAAAAACAATCCAAATGTTTTCTTAGTCTTTCAAAAGATAGTTAAGGTCCCAAAGTCATCAAGCAATCAAAATCAGCGCAATCAGCACAGTCTGTTTCACTTTCTTCTACTTTCAAGATTTTATGCAACACCAAAAATACAGAAATAGTACGTTTATGTTTTAGTTATACAGGTGGTCTTTGACTTATGACTGCAATCAGGACAAGAATTTATTTTGCTAATCAAGGTGGTTGTTAAGTGCATCATGCCCAAATTTCTTATAGCTTTTAAGGAAATCACTGCAATTGTTAAGTGAATTAGTCAGTCATTAAATGTATCCAGAGTTGAGTGATTGTCAGAAGCTGTGTGGGAAGGTCCCCAATGATGACCCTGGATGCAGCTTCCATCATAATTAGATCTCAGTTTCCAAGCATCCAAATTTTGATGACATGATTGTGCAGAATTCTTCAATGATCATAAGTGTGACAGCTGTAATAAATTACATTTTTTCAGTGCCCCTGTAACTTTTAATAGTTGTTAAATGGATAGGTTTGAAACAAGGACCACCTGTATATTATACAACATCCAGATATAATTATCTGCGTTCAGAACCTACTTGGTTGAAAGTTCTGTGCCAGGTGATGGCTTCATCATGAATGGTGAGCTTTTTTCCCTCAGAAGTCCGGGGATTCAGTTTCCCTACTTTCACTCGATGGAAGGACTGGTTGGGGAATGTGACCCAGTTTATAACATCAAATCCAACAATCAGTTCCCTCTTCTCATCAAACAAAATCTCATCTCCAACATTGTTATTAAGTGAAATACCTTTTAGAAACCGCTGGAGCTGAATATCAAGTAATATACAAAAAGAATGATCAGAATGTCATTAATAAAATAAAATTTCCTGATATATAAAAACATCTCATTAAGAAATTATCAATATTCTGATAGGATTATATTTTTTTCCTGAATACATTACAATTTTCTTAAAATTCCATTTTTATCAAAAAGTGGTCCCCAAATAGTCTACATTTCGCTATCACATTTTATTTAATACAGATCAAATGAGACATTTTCTGTCTTCCAAAGAAAACCTAATTAGAATTGAGAATCTGGATTAATGTCTGAAAGCATGGATATTTTGGCTTGAAAATGGAAGTTAGTAGAATAACAAATTTATTGACTACATGAAACAATCTTTATGACTCTATATATGTATAGTGTGTGTGTGTGTGTGTGTGTGTGTGTGTGTGTGTGTGTGTGTATGTATATGTATAAAGGTACTGAATAGATGAAAGGATGAGAACTTAAGTCCATACCTGCCATGGGTATTGAATCTTAAGTTTTAATATTCCTCTGCACAGGTTTCTTTCCTGTTTTTGTTCAATCTGCAGGGCATGTAAAGCATGAGCTACAACATACACTGCATTGTATATATTGTAACTGTGTCCTGTCATGCTCATTTCAAAAAAAGAACCTGGAACGTCCTTCAATTTCTCCTTCAGAGTACAAATGCCACTATCCTTGTCATTCACCAAGGGACTGGGAAAGGAACAGTCAAAAGTTTGTACCCACACATCTGTGATGAAGCCATCTTCTTTTGATGAGAAATGGTCTCTTGTCTGAATAAAGTGCTGAAATCCTGGAATTTCATTGGAATGAACAGAAAAGGACAGGGAACCATGGATAACTTGAATATCCCAACTCCTTTGGTAGAACACTGATGCAAGATCCATCTTGGAAGCCATGATCCACACCTTACCTTTAGGCTCTAAGGACACTAGTTCCATTTTAGGAAGCTGTAATAGAAACCTCAAATGCAGAAGTGTTTTTTCATAGACAATCACCGCTTTGGCTTTGCTGTTCATTGAAAGATAATATGTTTCTGCTAACCACTCTAGATCATCAGAAATACTGCTGATATAAATTGGTTTTATCTTTTTTAGGAACGCAATGCAAATACCAAGAAGAGGAAACATTGAAAATGTCATTCTCACAAATCTTCCATCATCATCTTCTTTTACAAGAATGCCAACCCAGGTCCATCCAAAGTACAAAAGCAGATGACACAGACCTTTGTATTCAAAACTTTCATCAGGGACCATTTGATAGAAGGAAGAAGACTCACTTTGATCTGGCATCTCTGGATGTGACCCATATATAATCTATATAAATAAAAAAATAAGGAGAAATTAGGAGAATGAAAGGAAATTAGTGGTGTGTGGGGTTTTTTTTTTTTTTTTTTGGAAATAAATAACTGACAGATTGAGATTTCCTAAAATTAAAATTAAAAAGGTTGCCATTGCATTCAAAAATTAAAATTGCATTTTGTATGATATCCAATTAGGCATTTTAGGCTGTTTTTAATAAAAAAAAAGATCTCAGGAGGCTACCCTTTCAGAATAAAATCTTCTAAATTAAAGAAAAAAAATGACAGAAATATCATCAGTTGTTATTGTATAAGAATGAAGGTTTATTTCCTTAGCTTATCAGAAAGATAATATTTTGTTATAACTACTACAGGGAAATGTGATTAATCAACTTTTTTGTTGATCTTGCATACTGTGAATAGTTCCATTTTTAAATAAATATCCTTAATTCACTGTATATTTTATGATTGCACCACTGGACAATGTAATTTTAATTAAAAAAAAAATCTTTTATTAACTTATACACTTTATTCACTTTATTGAAGGATACATGTATAATATTTACAAGTTACAGAAATGTAAATAGATCAAATACAACATATGGTCCTATAACTCATCACACCTCCTACCTGTGGAACTTTGTACGTTTTCAATATATCTCCCATGAAAAGAGAAGTTTCAGCATAAAGAGCTCCAATGACTGCGATCAGATTGTTCTGGAAGCCACATTTATAATTCGGGATTAGTCTCTTCAATGGTGAAAAAAGTTTCATTGTGGCATGATAAGTCCATTTGACATCATAGCTATCAAAAATATTGAAACCCAAGGTAATGTTGGGCAAGATCTGAGCATTTTCATTGATCTCTTTTACAGCAAATATTAAAGCTAAAATATGCTGATAAAACTTAGTCTGGACTCTGTAATTAAAAAGCATTATAAGAGATAATCTGTATCTAACAAAAACCTATTGCAGCAAAAGTATGGTCCATCAAACCATTCAGTTCTTGAATGCAATGCTTGATTTGCATTGCCCATGGAATATATTTTATCACAAAAGCACAATGTCACTCAAATAGTAACATTGGGGACTGTTTAGTTCACGTTTGTTACAATATTGCCTTATTTCTAAGTTTAAGTTACAGTTTCTGGTCCATGCCATTTTGAGGTTCTACACTATTTGTTTGTTTTCTTTTTGTAATTAAGTTAGCTGCAGAGAAAAACATGCATTTTGAAGTTCCATAGTCTTTCTCAGGACAGACATCTCAATGACTAATAGCATTTTCTGCCTCTTCTTGTATTTTGAGGTCAGCATAGTTAAATGGTTAAAGATTGGCTTCAAAACTATTGAGAAGGCCTTAAAACGTGTGCCACCTTACTGTTATTGAGCTATCAATAATTTTTAAGAACTATAGTAATCTTACAGGGAACATATACCCTAGATTATTAAAAACAGGTTTTAATTTTTAACAAAAATATAAATATTTTACTGCCTAACATGCTTTCAACATCACATTTTATCATTATAGCTGATAACTTAGTAAATGTACATACACTAACAGGATGATGTATAATATCAATCAAAAACAGAATTTTAATATAATAAACATGTTTAGAATTAGGCATTTTTTCAAGTTTCAGCACATCTTAAATGAGGTTGTTTTGAATTCCTTTTCCATGATAAGAATTGCTGGCCATTTCCTTAAATATTGCTATTACTACACCAAATCCAACCATTCAATTAAATGAGAAAGACTTCAGTTAGCGAACTCATCGTTTAAACTATTTTTTTGTTAGGACTGATAAATCAGCTAATTTATTACTCACCCAAATTTATTTATTTTACCCTGTAACTAAATCTATTGCTTTGGGCATTATTATTCCAGAATACAATCTGGAATACTAAACCATTTTTTGGAATAATAAATCAGTTAATTTAATTCTTCCTAGAAGTCCAGTGAAAATGAAAAGGAATAAAAAAACTCATCACCTCATTAATGGTTAATCTGAAAAAATTACTTATTTTACCCTGTAACTATATTTATTGCTTTGGAGATTATTTTCCAGAATGCAATCTGGACTACTAAACATTATTATGTAGACATCTTACATGGGTTCTCTTATAAATGAATGGTGGGGATCTTCAAAAAAGGTAGCTGGATCTGGAGGCATGAAGACAAGAGAAGTAATAGCACCCATAATGAAGTCACCAGGCTGGAAATAATTGTGAAGAATAGGGAGAGGATCATGAACCTTGCAATTTTTCATATCAGACATGTAAACCATATCAGTCAAGAATAGGAGCAAAATGTTCGTGATCATTATGCCAAGCTTATGTCCACAATAGAATTTGTTGGATAAAGCTTTAGAATCTTCAAGTTTATGTATGAAGGAACCATGCAGTCACACACTGTTCATAAGACCTAATTTCTACTGATACACTTAGAACAAATCCTAATTTTCAGGAATTATTCTGATAACATTTAGTTATAACTAGAGTCTAGCTCCAAATGGGAACAGAGATGTACTGTTTTCATAAACACTATATTTTGTTCTTGCTATTGCATAAATATTCAATATCTTTAAGTGCAATCGGCATTCAGAATTAATAATATTGATGCTAATTATATATGGAGAGAAAATGGCAATAATTACATTTTTATTTCCCTATAGTATTGTGGAAAAAATGTAATCTCATGTGTAAATACTGATTATTCCAATCTGGCTAATAAATGTCATTTTCAAACGAACCAACTTCAAAGAAATCAATTTATGAATGAAAGAACATTTTTGAGGGAAACAGGGAGCTTTCCTTCTTTATTAGCACTTATACTGAGTATTAAGTCAGAATGTCCAAATATGACTTTGTCCCCAATTAGAGTGCATTTTCAAAACAAAGTTAATGCATGTGGAGGTTCAAAATCCTACAATGTACACATGTGCTTGAAAACAATTCTAATTTTTTAAGGTGCTGGACAGGTAGTCATTGTAAAACAGTTATGATTTCTAGATAAAAAAGGTTATTTTGTTTAATTTTGTCTATACTATGCGAGGGAAACCTTTACCTTTTATTAAAAGATACTAATTAACCAAAAAAAAAGGGATCATGTTACTGATATGACTCAAGGATCCATTCTTTTAAGCCACGAGTATCTAACCTGTAGCATCATGTTGCTGTAACGTGACGTATCACAATGTTTTTTCCCATTCACGGATTTGGGGTCAGTATAGTTTGCATGTGACACATCTGGCCCATGGGCTGTCAGTTTGACACCTCTGTTTTAAGCAAATCTAAACAAAGAAGTCACATCACATCAAACTCTCTTCTCCATATTTTTCATCTCCTCTTGGTTTGTCTGCATCATAAGATCAGATAAGACAAAGTAAGATGAAAAGATAAGATAAGATAAGATGAGTTGATTTGGGGAGAGGGGAAAGGAGAAGAGAAGAAAAACATGTTGTCATTTTTTAATTGTCAGCACACAGGCACACATTAAAAATGAAAATCTATTGCCAACTCTCAAAAGAAAGTATGGATCCACCCATATCCATACATAATACACACATATATGTTATGTCTCCCCTTTAATTGCAGGAGGGCAAAATGAAACAAGCAGTTCACAAACCAAAAAGCAAACCTTCCCGA
This sequence comes from Pseudonaja textilis, assembly GCF_049901715.1. Classification (NCBI taxonomy): domain Eukaryota; kingdom Metazoa; phylum Chordata; class Lepidosauria; order Squamata; family Elapidae; genus Pseudonaja; species Pseudonaja textilis. The sequence goes on along the minus strand of NC_142008.1, from coordinate 108,300,885 downwards.
AAGGACCGTGGAAGGGTTTCCAGTCCTCAGCAATAAATCCAAACTCTGTCCGGCAAACCTGACATGGCTATAAATCCCAAAGCCTCAAAGAGTTCTCTCCATGTGATCACTCCCATAAATCACTTTGCTTCTGGCAAAGCTCGCCAGCCAAGCCGTTTCCTTTTATCCACTATGAGGGCGTGTTAATCTCCTTAATTAGTCACTAGCTCGATGCCTCCTTCCTAATTGTGATTGACGCCTCAACTTTCGTCTGTTACGCACATCTAGCCAGGTTCTTTCCAAAGTCTCCTCCCCACTAGAAAAGTCTCGCAAGTGTTCCTGGTTAGCTATTCCTGGCTGTTGCTCAGCCAGAGGAGAAGAATCAGAGGAGGTTGAAGGTCCTGACAGCTCTATTAAATCAGGTTTGTCCCTCCTAGTTACATCCATTTCCTCATCCTGACTGCAATCTAAATCGCTCAACAGAGCCGGCTCATAATTTACTGCCATTTCCTCTTCGCTTGAGCTCCCATCTGCCAACGGAACAGATTCCAACTCCAGAGTCACAACACTATCCCTCACCGCAGGGCCCTTCCCCCGAATCTGATGATCTGGATGCGGTTTCAAATGGAAACAGTCATGGAACCTCTGAACAATGTCTGGGGCATGAACCGTGGAAGCATCCATCCATGAAAAAGCTTCCAAACCATTCACTCTCCTTCCGACTAAATACTAAAAGCGACCCTTTAGCCAACGAGAATCAGTAACGCTGACTACCGAGTCATCAACATCAGCCTCCTCACTGGATGGTGATGGAGAAACCGCACCAGCGGGAGCATTCTGGGGAGTCATGAACCAGGAGGGAATGATGGAAGATGGGATGAATGCGCATGGAGCGCGGCAAGGTGAGTGGATACACCACAGGGTTGATGACCGCCTCAATCGGGAATGGATTGATGAAACGATGGTCCAGCTTCCTAATTGGATGATTGACCCGAAGGTGCCTTGTGGATAACCACACCTTGTCACCCACAGCTAACGGAGGCGTTGCTCTACAAGAACGGTCCGCAAACCGTTTGTAATCTTCCTTCGCCCGTTCCAGTTGTTGCACCACTAAACGGTGAACTGCTTGTAATTCCTCAAGAAAGTCTTGTGTTTCGGGAACTGGGGAGTCCATCATGGTTAACGGAAAAAATCAGGGATGATAGCCCACATTCGCATAAAACGGCGTTACACAAGTGGAGGTATGTTGAGAGTTATTAAAGGCGAATTCTGCCAAAGGGAGGTATTTCACCCAATCGTTTTGCTGATGATTGACAAAACATCTCAAATATTGAGTGAAAATGCCAATAAACTTCTCAGTCCCGTCATCAGTTTCCAGATGGTGTGCTGACACCAGACACACCTGCACTTGTAATGCTGACATTAACCGTTTTCAGAACTGTGCAGTGAACTAGACCCCACGATCTGAAACCACCTTATCCGGCAAACCATGTAAATGAAAAACATGCTGTAAGAATAACTGAGCCGTAGTGTGGGCCGATGATAGCTTCCGACAGGGAATGAAATGCGCCATTTTAGTCAGCATATCGACTACCACGAGCACCATCGTGAAACCCGATGAGGATGGCAAATGCGTGAGAAAGTCCATGGAGATCGCTCCCCATGGTCTGTCCAGAGTCGGCAATGGTTGCAGGAGTCCTGGAGGTGCACCCGACGCTGCTTTCGCTTGCCGACATTGTATGCAAGAAGCGACGTAAGAAAACACATCATGACGAACCCGAGACCACCAAAAAGTGACTAAGTGCAGGGTTTTGTAGAATCCAAAATGCCCAGCAGCAGGGTTGTCATGACATTGCATCATGATGAGAGCTCTAAGCAACCTGGTGGGTACATACAATCAACCCCGATGTCGTAGCAAGCTCTCTTCAAAAGACCATGGGGAACCAGGTCCAACTTCCCCCCTCCTCTGCTGCATCCATGCGTCTAATCACTGTGCCTCCCATATTCAAGCCTACTGGATCTTCAAGCACAGCCAATGATTCCGGAGGCAACACCGTTCATGGAGGGAGAGGATCCTCGGGACCGAGATATTCGGGTTTCCTAGACAACGCGTCTGCTCTCTGATTCTGCCCGCTTGGAACATATGTGACGGAAAAATTGAACCTTGCAAAAAACAACGACCACCGGATCTGGCGTTGGTTCAACTTCCTGGCAGTAGATAAATGTTCCAAATTTCTGTGATCCGTCCAAAACTCCACCTTATGCTGAGCCCCCTCTAGATGATGTTGCCAGGTCTCAAATGCAGCCTTAATAGCCAACAACTCCTTTTCCCAAATAGTATAATTACGCTCAGAAGCTGTGAGCTTCCTAGAATAGTATGCGCAAGGGAAAAGAGGTGTGCCATCCTTTGGAGCTTGCAACAATACCGATAGCCACATTAGAGGCATCTGTCTCGACCACAAATGGACGATTCGGATCAGGATGCCTCAATATCGGCTCGGCCACAAACGCTTTCTTTAAAGTTTCAAAAGCCTGTTGTTGTGGAGGCCCCCACTGGAACAGGACCTTCTTACGAAGGAGCTGAGTAATAGGATCCATTAACTTAGCAAAACCTGGAATGAAGGTCCTATAGTAATTGGCGAACCCCAAAAGACGTTGCACGTCCTTCACATGATGAGGGGCTTCCCAACTACACAAGGCTTCAACTTTTTTAGGATCCATAGCGATACCCTCGGGAGAGATGATATGCCCTAAAAACTCAATTGAAGACTGAAAAAAGAAACACTTCTCCAGTTTCGCATAGAGCTTATGCTCCTGAAGACGCTGCAGCACTTAACAGACCTGATGAAGATGGTGATCCCTGGACCGGGAGTAGATCAAAATGTCGTTCAGATATACCATGACAAACCTATCCAGCATATCCCAAAAAATGTCGTTCATCAAATGCTGGAAAACCGCGGGAGCGTTGGTCAGACCAAATGGCATGACGGTGTACTCGAAATGACCATAACGAGTGCCAAATGCCGTCTTCCACTCATCCCCCTTGCGCATCCAAACCAGGTTGTAGGTCCCATGCAGATCGAGTTTAGTGAAGATAGTAGCCTCCCGCAACCACTCCATTAATTCCGGAATGAGCGGTAAAGGATAACTATTCCTCACTGTGATAGAGTTCAGACGGTGATAATCACAACATAAGTGTAATTCTCCCGACTTCTTTTTAACAAAAAGAATGGGAGCCAGAAGAGGAGACGACGATGGTCGAATAAACCCCCGAGCCAAGTTTTTATCTAAAAACTCTTGAAGCGCAGCCAACTCAGGCTCCGACATGGAGTATAACTGACCCTTGGGCAGTGGAGCATCTGGTATCAGGTCTACAGGACAATCATAGGCACGATGCAGTGGTAACTGATCCGCCTCCTTCTCGCTGAAAATGTCGGAGAAGTCCGATAGCTCTGGAGATATGGAAACAGCAGGAGCGGCGGTGATATCCTGGCCAGCGCAGATATGTCTCAGATGGTCCACACATTGGAGACTTGGAAAAGAAATGGCATTCTACGCCCAGGCCACCAATGGATCAAGCAAACGCAGCCAGGACATGCTGAGTACCAAGGAGAGATGAAGATTCGAGGTGATATAAAAACTTATCGCCTCCTCGTGATCCCCATGACCATACGCACTGGCTGGATGGTGAAACGAATGGGCCCAGACTTGAGCTCATGCCCATCCATGGTTTCCACCTTAATGGGTGGTTCCACAGCAATCAATGAGATCTCATAGTGCGTAGCAAAAGCTTGGTCCATAAAGCTGGTTGTAGCCCCTGAGTCCACCAATGCAACAGCGGGAATTCCCCCCTTCTGGGACTGCAAAAAGATTCGAGTGTCCAAAAATAAATGTCGAGGAGGCCTGGATTCACTTCAGCAATTTGGGGTGGGAGTGTGGAACATGCCCGACCTAGGGTTTCCACGAGGTCGGGCCTACCCCGTTTCCTGATGGGTCAGGAATGCATTCAGGCACAGGTTTGCGGGTCCCTCTCCATTTGCAGGAATTAGCAAAATGTCCCGAACCCCCGAAATAAAGGCACAAGCCTTCCTGAAACCTTCTAGAACGTTTTTGCACTGTTAAACGAGGGCGGAGTGCACCCAACTCCATTGGCTCCTCGGTCTTAACCATAGTTTGAGAAACTTTCGGTGGCATGGTTTGTAAACGAGGAAGAGAAGATGGTTCCACAATGGGCCGTTCGCTTCCACGCTGTTGTAAGCGGGCTTCAATTCGCAAACACTGTGTTATTAGTGCATCCAAAGTTGCAGCCCGCTCCGCATGTACTAACTCATCTTTGATGTTATCTGCCAAGTCCCCCTGAAATGCATCCATGTGAGCCAATTCGTTCCAGGTGGAATCCATACAGAGCAAACAAAATTCTGCAATATATTCCTGCAGGGGGCGTTTCCCCTGATAAATGTCCTGTAACCGTCTTGCCACAGTTTGAGTTTTAATTGGGTTCTCAAACATAATCCTCATTTGTTGCTGAAAACCCTGAAAATTATCTAATAAAGGACTATCTTGAGTTAACAAGGGAGTAGCCCATTTGGCAGCCTGCCCAGACAAAAGGCTAATAATGAATCCTACCTTAGCCTTGAAGAAGGACCAGAGAAGGAATATATTTTATATAAGTTAGCTAGCTCCTGAGCATATTATAACTCTCTGATCTATAGGTCATAGGGACAGAGGGCAACTCTGTCTGTGTTACGCTAAAGAATTAGGAAATCTATTTAGAGGAAGTAACAATGTATTTAAAGTTGAAGAACAAGGAAGCTGCAATCAAGGGAAGGTCATGGAAGCATTTTTCGTAAGTGTAAGATAATGGCAAAAGATAAAATATACTTACAGACATCCTGTCTTCTCTACCACATCCTCTTTCTTATGTTTTGTTTGCAGGACAAAATATGTTTTTAGGTATTTTGTAAGCATAAAATCCATATTTGGTAAATAGGTCATAGATGAACGCCCAGGCTTGGGCTGAAATCATCATAAGGTATAAAAGAACTAACCCTAGCATGTAATGGGGGTTCAGAATTTGTCATGTTAATGCTCTGAACGCTTTCGCAAATAAACCTGAATTCTTCCACCTCTCGTGGTCTCTTGTTCTGTGTTGAAACCGAGACTGCTGCAACATTTTCTGGCGAGACTCCGGGACTGGAGGGGCCCTGAGGCCCTCTGGGTGGTCCATCCCGACAGTCAGTGGATCGGTGAGTTGGAGGGAACATCCCAGGCGCCATCGGACCCTTTGAATCCGAGGGACTTCCCAGACGGCTGACTGCTGCTGTCGGCGATTGACGAACCCACGAACCACTGGTGAGAGGTGAGAAGAACAGGACTGGGGCTGGCCAGCAGTGAAAGAGGAATAAAAAAAAGGAGAAGACGCCTGCAGGCAAGTATTGGATGGGAAATATAATCCTCCCTGTAAGCAGGGACGGGAGGAGAGGACTGATCACCCTCTCTTAACAGATAAAGTGGGTGGACTTGTCAAGTCTGATTGGAAAAGAGAGAGAGCCTACTGCAGTTCCCATTGGTGACTGTGAGTCTCCAGCACCGTGGGTCAGTAGAAAGCGAGTGGCGTCCGCAGTTCCCATCGGAGACCGTGGAACATCCGGCTCCTGGGTCGGGCGTGTGTGAGTGGGTGTCTATGTGAAAAATCCCCTGCTGTGTTTGAAGAAAGTGGGACCCTTACCCTCTTCTTCAATTTCCTCTCCTCTCTCTCTCTGTCTGTTTATGTGGGAGGATTATGGGTGGTAGACAAACTAAACTCTGGAGGTTATGATGAAACATTTTAAGGAGGCTTACCAATCTCAGGATTATGGGTGTAAATGGGATAGGCAGAAATTGCGAAAATTTTGTGAAAGTGAATGGCCCAACCTGGGATTGGGTGGCCCCGTGGGTACACCTGATATTTCACTGCCGTGCAGGTACATCGTAGGGTCTTCCACCCAATGTTAGGCTACCCAGATCAGGGTCCATATATAGATGTGTGGCTGGATTTATTGAATCATCCACCCCTTGGCTACGACGACTTAAAATGCAGCGGTGTAAAGCCCTGCTATCACGACATGTTACTCTTAAAAAATACAGAGATCTGTACAAGTGCTGCCTAGTTGTCCCGAGGAAGTTCCAAACCCCCCCCCTTATGTACCACCGGGAGGTTTTGAAGAAGGGTCGGAGGGGGAGGAATCGGGAGGGGTGGCAGACTTTATGGCACGATTAGATCGACTATCTCCATATCTAAAAAGTCCCCCAAGGTCAGAGGGAATGGATAGATCGGTCCAGGTGGATAGATCACTGCCTTCAACATCCACCCCAAAGGAAAGGTCCGTGGACCCTACCCCATCCACTTCAGCGCCGGGAACATCTGCTATGACCGAACCGGTCGCAGCTAGAACTCGGGCAAAAACAGAACAGGCTTCCCTGACAGCCCCCCTGAGACAAGTGGATCAGTTGGCAATTAATCCAATTAATGGAGGTAGCTCGAAAAGTCTTTGCAAATAGGGATAAAGAGGAGGACAGGGAAAAAAGATCAGAAGATGCAACGCAAGGCTGAATTAATGGCACCAGCCATGATGTGGGCACCACGAGGATGGTCAAATCCACGTGGTGCGGGGTCCGGCTCACAGAGGGGCCGGGCAATAGTCGGGAGAAAGGGGAAGATGGGAACTCGGCCATAACCAATGTGCTTTATGTAAGAAATATGGGCATTGGAAAGGTGAGTGTCCCGAATGTGAACTACCCAGAAATAGGGAAGGACCCCACGAAGCCTCAGTTTTCGTGGTGGAAGATGGTCAGAGAAGGCTGACCCAGAGGGGTAGAGGACAGACAGAAACCAGACGGGGTTGGGCGGACCCCTCTGGTGGGCTTGGCTCAAGCAGAGGAATGGGACTGAGGCTGACCGGGTTCAGTAAGCCTCCCTGAACCTATGGTCAGACTGAATGTGGGAGGCAAGCCAGTTACATTTTTAGTGGATATCGAGCTACCCGATCAGTTTTAACCCAACCCTTAGCGCAGGCATCCCATGAAACTATTAATATTCAGGGAGCAACAGGGACAACTTTACAACGTCCCTTTCTGGAGCCCCTTGAATGCACCTTAAAAGGGCAGGCTATAACACACCAGTTCGTTTACATGCCTGACTGCCCTGTCCCATTATTAGGAAGGGACCTTCTCTGTAAAATGAGGGCACAATTATCCTTTAATGAGGATGGTTCCATGAACCTGGGGTACAGAAAAGTAACCTTGTCTGTACCTTTGGAAGAATCCTGGAGGCTTATGGTAGCGAGGGATTTTGGGTGCGCTGACAAGGAAGTCTGGAGGCAGTTTAAAGTTCCCTATTTGTGGGCGGAAGATAACCCCCCTGGTTTTGCAGCACACCATCCACCCATTCTAATTGAGGAAGTGCCTCTGAAAGTGCCTGTGAGAATCAGACAGAGGGCATACCCTCGCCACTTCATGCAAGCTATCCAGGATATTATTGACTTATATTTAGAACATCATATCCTGGTACCTACTGAGTCGCCCTGGAATACCCCCATATTACCAATTCCAAAGGGGGATGGTCGTTTTCGCCCTGTTCAGGATTTGAGGCCTGTAAACCTAGCCACTATAACAATCCATCCAGTAGTTCCCAATCCCTATGTCATATTGGGACTCATCCCTCGGGAGGCCCAGTGGTTTTCTGTGATAGACTTGAAGGACGCTTTTTTTACCATCCCCATACACAAGAAAAGCCAGCATTTACTTGCTTTTGAGTGGGAAAACCCTAATATTGGTAGGAAGCAGCAATATACCTGGACCAGGCTGCCTCAGGGATTTAAGAATTCACCTACACTTTTCGGTGCAGCTTTGGCCAGGGATCTGGAGGCTTTACATATACCAGCCCCAGATGTGGTCTTACAATATGTGGATGATTTATTAGTAACAGGATATGCAGAGGACGCGTGTTGGCAAAATACAGCTGATTTACTTTCACTACTGCAAGATTTAGGCTATAAAGCATCTAGAAAGAAAGCACAGTTAGTTCAGCAAAAGTTCAGGTATCTGGGTTATGACATTGAGCAAGGGAAGAGGACGTTGGGCCACGAGCGGAAGGAGGCCATATGTCAACTTCCTGTTCCAACTAACAGGAGAGAATTACGAGGGTTTCTGGGCACGGCTGGTTTCTGCCACATCTGGATTCCCAACTTTAGCCTAATTGCAAAACCTCTCTATGAAGCTACGAAAGGGGCAGAAAGGGCCCCCCTCTTTTGGAGCAAAGAGGAAGAAGCTAGTTTTCAGTCCCTTAAACAAGCCCTCCTTCAAGCTCCCAGTTTAGGTCTCCCGGATTTGGAGAAACCATTTCAGCTGTTTGTTGACACTAAGCGAAACGTTGCAATAGGCGTCCTCACCCAGATGATGGGGACATGGCACCGGCCGGTAGCATATCTCTCCAAGCAACTAGATAATGTAGCCAAGGGGTGGCCAGCCTGCCTTAAAGCAGTGGCTGGCACAGCAATCTTGACTCAGGAAGCAAATAAGCTAACCTTTGGTCAACAATTGCATATATACACACCACATTATTACCTGAGCCTGAAACAAGCAGTAGAACACAATTGGGTCCAGACTATTGAAGAAACTTATGCTAGTCGTCCTGACATGAAGGATGTTCCCCTTCCTTCCCCAGATTATACTCTGTTTACTGATGGCACCAGCTACTTACAAGAGGGAGTGAGAAAAGCGGGATATGTGGTGGTCACGCTGGATGAGGTCTGGGAAGCAAAGCCACTCCCTCCCGGAACTAGTGCCCAATTAGCTGAACTACATGCCCTCACCCGGGCTCTAGAGCTGGCACAGGGGCTGGCAGTAAATATATACACGGATTCCAAATATGCTTTCCTCACAGTCCAGGTCCATGGGGCTCTGTATAAAGAGAGGGGACTAATAACTGCAGGGGAAAAGAAATAAAATACGGCCCCCAGATATTGCGTTTATTGGACAGTGTGTGGGCTCCGAGCAAAGTAGCAGGCATGCACTGCCGGGCCATCAGAAGGTGGTGACAGATATACAGAGGGGGAATGAGAGAGCTGACAAATTTGCGCATGAAGCAGCCCTACTAGACTTTGCCCCTTGAAAGGCACCTTGCCATATGGGTGCCCGATGCTCAACCCCAACCCCATTACTCGGAGGAGGATAGGGACCGCTAAAAGGCACTCGAGGCGCACCAAGAAGGTCAGTGGTGGGTCTTACCAGATAAGAGGGTGTATATTCCCGCTCATTTGGCCTGGGATGTTGTACGTCAGCTACATAAGCAATTGCACCTAGGTAAGACTGCCCTCACAAAGGCGCTTAGGAGGGAGGTGTATATAGATAGAGTTAACAGCATAGCAGCCAATGTATGTGCCCGCTAGAAATATGTGCAGCCAATAACCCCAGGCAAGGCCCGCAGCCACCAATGGGCCACCAACCCCGAGGCTGTTACCCCTTCGACTCTTTGATGGTTGACTTTACCGACATGCCTCGTTGTGGCCCTTACAATGCACTGCTGGTTATTGTCTGCACATACACGGGCTGGCCAGAATGTGTACCTACACGCACAAAGAAGGCCACTGAGGTTGCTCGAGCATTACTTCATATTGTAATACCAAGGTATGGGTTACCCTCCCGGATCTCCTCGGACAATGGTCCGGAGTTTATTCACAAGGCAACACAGCAGCTAGCAAAAGTTTTAGGTATTACATGGAAATTACACTGTAGTTTCCACTTTCTTTCGGGGGCCGGGTGGAAAGAATCAATCGAACAATTAAGGACAAGCTGGCAAAGATATGCCAGGAGACACATCTCAAATGGACTGATGCCTTGACCTAGCCCTGGTGGCAATATCGTTGTGCACCACGCAGGGATATTTCGGTCTCCCTTTTGAATTATTGTATGGCAGGGTTCCTAACTTGGTTAGGTTTGATATGCATGACACCACAAATGTATCTGATGTTATTAGGTTAAGACAACTCAAGGCCCTAAATGAAATTATCCATAAATTACAGGAATATGTGTTAACGTGTAAACCTCAGGTTTGGGTAACCTCCCCCACAACATGCGTCCAGGGCAGGAGGTTTGGGTTAAGGATTGGAAACGGGAAACATTGTCTCCCAAATGGAAGGGCCCCTATACTGTAGTCATGTGTTCTCCCCTTGCTGTTAAGGTAGCGGAGATTAAATCATGGGTTCATTGGTCTCGGGTTAAATTAGCCGCGCCTGCCTGTTGGAAAGTCAGATCTCAACCTGACTTTCCACTCAGGTTGACCTTTAAAAAGGTGAAGAGGACTCTCTCCCCTAGTGGTGACACTCCGGAAGCTGTCCCTCTACCTACGGGAGACGAAGAGGAACTGCCCTCCCCTAGTGGTGACACTCCGGAAGCTGTCCCTCTACCTACGGGAGGCGAAGACCACCAAATCCCCACTACTTCTAGTTCGGAGGGTCTTCCCTGGCGGCTTAGGTCTCGCGCCAGGCTTCCCTAATAAGTTGGGAAAAGGGAGAGGGAGGAAACAGTAGGATATGGAGCCTAGTCAAAGGCTAAGGGAAACTGCTTGTATCCGAAGGGGTCTTATGCCATCTGTCTGGGTTGTAACCATATTACTGGTATTAAGTGTGGTAATTAATTCATTGTATCTTTACTCAACGCTGATAAAGGGAAGACCAACCCAGGATGATCCTTTACCCCTAGAGATAGAGCAGTTGGAGGAATGGTATTCCCCTGACCCTTTTTATGATGACCCTCCCCCAGTTATAAACCCCAGGAAAACGGAACAATGCGTTGATTGCTTCCTGGTTCGTAATACTGGGAGACACTTTACATATACCAACGCTAGGCCTCCAGGTTGCCATATCACAAGTCTCCCACAATGTGAATACCAAGGGACGAAATATTGGCAATGTGTACAAAATGAAACATTAAGATGTTACTTTCTCCGTTCCCCATGGGTCCCTGTCCGCCGCAATCGGGTACCCTGCACCCTGAAATCCCTTCATAGAGACCAGAAGTGTAACATCCATGTGGAATGTAAGGATGGAAAGGGGGTCTTAACTACAGGGTAGGAAAGCCCACAATGTGCACAGACTTCACCCTGCCACGATGTAAACATACCACATGGTCTCCTCCAACCTCTTGTAATGGTACTAAGTGTACAGGGGCAATGAGGGTTGAGATATTTGTCAATCGTTGCCAGGGGAAGCAGGGCCTGGTTTGTTATGTAAATGACAAAGCAGTGCCTACCCCATTTTGGAAGAATCCTAAGGAATATCAAGCCCAGCCATCATTGTATTTGTAGGGATCCTGGTTGGGGCTTGTGTCATCTTGCCATGTGTGATACCTCTTTTGATACGTACTATTTCAAGTTCTGTCTCGTTGTTAATTGAAAAGACAACTACTGAAAAGGTAATGGCTCTTATGGTAAAGGACCCTGTTGGTGTTTATGAGGAACTCTTTCCCCTATGTCCTCCTTCCGGGAATCTGAAACTACACAATAAATCTACGATTTGGGTGAAGTTTCAAAGGGGGAATGAAGAAGGACCAGAGAAGGAATATATTTTATATAAGTTAGCTAGCTCCTGAGCATATTATAACTCTCTGATCTATAGGTCATAGGGACAGAGGGCAACTCTGTCTGTGTTACGCTAAAGAATTAGGAAATCTATTTAGAGGAAGTAACAATGTATTTAAAGTTGAAGAACAAGGAAGCTGCAATCAAGGGAAGGTCATGGAAGCATTTTTCGTAAGTGTAAGATAATGGCAAAAGATAAAATATACTTACAGACATCCTGTCTTCTCTACCACATCCTCTTTCTTATGTTTTGTTTGCAGGACAAAATATGTTTTTAGGTATTTTGTAAGCATAAAATCCATATTTGGTAAATAGGTCATAGATGAACGCCCAGGCTTGGGCTGAAATCATCATAAGGTATAAAAGAACTAACCCTAGCATGTAATGGGGGTTCAGAATTTGTCATGTTAATGCTCTGAACGCTTTGCGCAAATAAACCTGAATTCTTCCACCTCTCGTGGTCTCTTGTTCTGTGTTGAAACCGAGACTGCTGCAACAGCCTGGTCATTTGGAAAGTCTTCAGGCCTCAAGGACATAAATAACTGACACTGCCCCCAAAATGCCGGGAACATGTCCATTTGTCCTGAAAATTTCTCCGGCATGGATACCGGGCTTTTCCTCAAGGGAGGGGCAGAAGGAGCAGCAGGAATTTGCAAACTTGTAATATGATTCACCAACTGAGTTACCTGGTTTTGGAGGGTCTGGTTACTCTGTAGCAGTTGGTTTATTTGTTGCTGTTGCTGCTCCACCAAATGTTGCAGTTGAGTTGAATCCATCTTGGTAGAAAGATGGTTTGTAGGGCCAGAAGCAAAAATGTTATGTCTCCCCTTTAATTGCAGGAGGGCAAAATGAAACAAGCAGTTCACAAACCAAAAAGCAAACCTTCCCGAAAGGACTGTGGAAGGGTTTCCAGTCCTCAGCAATAAATCCAAACTCTGTCCGGCAAACCTGACATGGCTATAAATCCCAAAGCCTCAAAGAGTTCTCTCCATGTGATCACTCCCATAAATCACTTTGCTTCTGGCAAAGCTCGCCAGCCAAGCCGTTTCCTTTTATCCACTATGAGGGCGTGTTAATCTCCTTAATTAGTCACTGGCTCGACGCCTCCTTCCTAATTATGATTGACGCCTCAACTTTCGCCTGTTACGCACATCTAGCCAGGTTCTTTCCAAAGTCTCCTCCCCACTAGAAAAGTCTCGCAAGTGTTCCTGGTTAGCTATTCCCGGCTGTTGCTCAGCCAGAGGAGAAGAATCAGAGGAGGTTGAAGGTCCTGACAGCTCTATTAAATCAGGTTCGTCCCTCCTAGTTACATCCATTTCCTCATCCTGACTGCAATCCAAATCACTCAACAGAGCCGGCTCATAATTTACTGCCATTTCCTCTTCGCTTGAGCTCCTATCTGCCAACGGAACAGATTCCAACTCCGGAGTCACAACACATATATATGCTATTATATAGTATGCAGAGAGAGAGGGAGGGAAGGAGGGGAAGAGGGAGAGAGGGAGGGGGAGAGAACTTGAGAGTTCACAAGGTTAATGGTGTATGAAACAAAACTGTGACTGAGTAATAATTTATTCCACTTCAATAAGTGTGAATAAATGGATGTATCTATCTTTCTATGTATTGAGATGGTCTGCATTTATTTTGATAAACTATATTTATCTGTTTAACATGTCGTCCATTAGGTTCAATATCTATGAAGACTGCGCTAAAAGAGGTCATATGCCAGGAATCCCTACAAATAAGTTATATTCTGACTCTGTAAAACACTTAGAGAGAGCCATAAAGTACTGTGAAGTGGTATGTAAGTCTAAGTGCTATAGCTATTGCTATTCTGCTCACATGAGTAATAACTTTGCCCAACATCAGAAGAAAGATACAATTCCAACAATACCTCCAACATAAACTTGGAAAATATACAGCATTGGCAAAGTTAACAGTATATAATCACAACGGAAGTTTAACCAAGGGAGGAAGAACTGATGTCGCAGCAATATGCTGTACTCTCCATGGGGATCTATGGAGGTTTGTTGAATTCCTTCTACCGGAGAGTCCAGATGAACCTAAGGCACCTTGGAGGGGTGGTGAAGAAGACAGCACACTCCGTAGATCACAAGGAGATTGCAAACTCCTTTTTGATCTGGAGGAAGGCTCTCAATCTGGCAGGAAGAAAAAGATGGCCATTGGATGCCCGTATGAGGCTGTGACAGCCTGACAGGAGAAGAATGAGTGAAGATTGAGAAGGAACAGGGTGGCGACTGGGTGAGAATTTCCCAACTTCTGTAGAGGAATTTGCCCCTTTTAAAACTGGCCTTAATGACAGTTGGACTGTAAAAGAAGGGGGTGGATTTCTTTATCTGCCACCACCTGAGAATGGCAGTGAACAAGCACAAAGCCAAAATAGATCTGCATAAGAAATTTGAACTATTTGAGCTATTTGAGAGAAATAAGTGATAAAAGAGGAAAATTGTCTGGTTATTCTAAGGACATCATTAATTGGATTTTTATTGAACTAAAAACGTTTTTTGGGAATATAAAACTTGGGCTCTGAAACCCCTAAAAAGGAAAAGATTCAGTTTATGTTAAAGGAAGTTAAAGGAGAGGAGCAGAAGAAAAATAGCACAACAGTGACACCTGCTAACCAGAAAAAACATAGTGAAAGTGAAAAAAAGAAAGGGGGAGTAACAATTGACATTGGGTAGTTTATTAAAAGAACATTGCCACAAGATGCCTGCCTGAGAACTGTTTACAGAGAAAACTGCAGTGAAAAAGAGTGGAAACAGTGTAAGTTTTAAGCATTGTAGCTCTCTATCTGGATATAAACTGGGCAACTGAACTGGAAAAGAATAGAACTTGTTTATACAGCAAGTGAAGATTTTTATCCTTCTTCTCTCCTTTTTGGTGATTCATAATTTGTTTGATATCCTTTGTGGATTAAAACATATTAAAAAATAAAACAACCTTTTTGAAAAGAACTAAGGACTATGGGTATTTTGGCCATGTGAAACACAAAAACTAAAAGAGTGAAATGATTCAAGGTCTGAAAATAAGAACTGGGAATAAGAAAAAAATTGTTGGACTGCTTCAGGTCTATTTTTTAAGTTGGGCATTGTGGAGTATTGTACTGTTTGGTTTATTATTGATTGCTTTATTATTGATTGGTTGCCTTTATTAAACAATTAAAATTTGAAATATTCTATTATTTAAAAGTATTAAAATGACAAGCAATACAAACTTAAGTAAAACAGGGAGGAAAAAATGCATCATCTGCACCACCAGCATCATCATCATCGAGCCCAGTAAGTCAACAGTCTACTGATGTTAAGTGACAGAATGAGAAGTTAAATAATTTTCAATCTGAGATAAAAACCATGTTCCAACTACTACAAGAAGCCATGACTAAGAATCATTATGATTTGGCAGATAGGATGCAAAAGATGGGAGAAAAGATGGAGGATAAAATAGACAACATCCAGCACATAATTACTACAAATGAACAATGGATTCAGAAAATGGAAACGAAGACAGAGCAATCAAATAAGAAAGTAGAAGACATGGATTAGAGATTGACCAAGGTAAATAAGGAGCTTGAGCAATCTATAATTTACTCTGGAGATAGAGCAGAATACTTTCTGCAATTTCAGAATATTGAGGAGGAAAAAGGGGAAGACCTTGCTGAAAAAAAGACCTTGCAGAATTATTGTAAGATGTATTGTATAAGAGTAAACAGGAAGTCCTCTCTGAGATTGATGAAATATTTACAAGGTATATGAAAAGGAACAAACTTCCCAGAATTTGAGACTTTCAAAGTAGGCAATAAGAGCAGAAATACTTCAAAAGAGAAAGAGAGTAATAAGAACAGAAATACTTCAAAAGAGCACCATTAAAATACAAAGAGAGAGAAATAGCAGCTTTGAAACAAATACCCAGAAGGGTAAGAGATACAAGGAAACAGTATCAATTTCTGAGAAGACAACTAATAAAACATGATGTAAACTTCAGGTAGCTAATACCACAGGGAATATTGGTGACTTGTTTGGAAAAAGATTAGACACAATAGATAAAGCAGAACAATTCTATTATCAGTACTTTGCAGCATATGAGAAAGAAGGGAGAAGGGAGGAATAGATGGGAAAAAACAAGAGGAAGTGATAGCAGAGGGAAGCATGCAACAAGAAGAAACTGAAGCAGAGCAAAAAGAGAAGGGAACAAGAAGGAGCAAGACAGAAAGAACAGAGAGAAATAAGATCAACTAGAACAACAAAACCTATCTATAAGTAAACAACAGAAGAAGAAACAAAACTGTTATCAATGAATATAAATGGACTGAACTCATCTTTGAAAAGGAAAATGATATTTAATAAATTAGAAAAACTGAAATTAGATTTAATCTGTCTCCAAAAGGTACATATTAAAAAACAATATCTTAAACCATTAGAGTATTTTTTTCATTAACACAGCAAAAGAAAAGGGGTGGTGGTTTTATATATTAAAGAAACAATAAAGGCTAGACAAATCTTTGCAGATGAAGATGGGAGAATATTGATGGTGGAGATAATAATGAACTAAAAACAGATACTATTAATAGCGATATATGCACCTAATAATAAACAATATGAGTTTTATGGAAAATTATAGAATTGGAATATGAAGATATTTGTGTGATAGGAGACTGTAGTGCAATTGTAGTTATAGAACATGGCTATAAGAATAGTAAAACAGATTAAAAATTTAGAAAAACACCCCCCGCAAACCCTTCTTTAAAATGATGGAAGAAATAGGAAATTAAGATGTATGGAGAGAAGTGCACCCCAAGAAAAATCAGCATTCATTCTATTCAAAAAGGCATAAATCCTGGTCTAGAGTAAATATGGCATGGATGACCTCAGAATTGAAAACATGTGTACAAGAGAGAAATAGACCCTAATGTATGGGCAGATCACAATTTGATAAATGTTGTATGGAAAGGACAAAAAAACAACAACAACCGAGATGGATATTGAATCCCAATGATATTGCAAAATAAAGAATTTATACAAAATATGGAAAAAGAATTGGACTTTTTCTTCAAAGAAAACAGGAAAGGACTTAACAGATAACAGATAATCAGAGTTGGAAGGAACCTGGTAGGTCATCTAGACCAACCCCCCACCCAAGCGGGAGACCCTAGACCATTTCTGACAGATGGCAGTCGAATCTCTTCTTGAAAGTCTCAAGTGATGGCGCTCCCACAATTTCCGAGGGCAAGCTGTTCCATTGGTTGATTGTTCTCATTGTCAGAAAGTTTCTCCTTATTAAATCTCTCCTTGTTCAGTTTCCATCCATTATTCCTTGTCTGGCCTACAGGCACTTTAGAAAATAGCTTGACCCCTTCCTCTCTGTGACAGCCCCTCAAATATTGGAAGACCTCTATCATGTCTCCCCTAGTCCTTCTCTTTACTAGACTAGCCAAGCCCAGTTTCTGCAACCGTTCATTGTATGTTTTAGCCTCCAGTCCCCTAATCATCCTGGTTGCTCTTCTCTGTACTTTTTCTAGAGTTTCAACATCTTTTTTATAATGGGGTGAACAAAACTGGATGCAGTACCCTAGGTGTGGTCTTACTATGGCTTTATAGAGTGGTATTAGTACTTCCCTTGATCTTGACTGTATCCCTCTGTTAATACAACGTAGGATTGCATTAGCTTTTTTTGGCTGCTGCTGCACACTGCTGGCTCATACTTAGGTAGTTGTCCACTAAGATTCCAAGATCCCTCTCACGGTTACTGCTATTGAGCCTGGTTTCACCCAGTCTATATGTGTACTTTTGGTTTTATTTATGTATTGATGGATCTGTTTGGTACATTCTGCACAATTACAAGATCTTATTTCATAATATCTCTTACCAATCAGGCTTGACATTTTCTCTTTAGGACATGAAAGACAATCATAGCAGCAAAATTGCTTTCCCTCCTGCTTTTTTCAGAAATTACCAGGGAGGCAGCTCTTAGTACATAGAGAAATATGTAATGTCTGGCCCTGAAATAGGGAAAAATATATCTATTAGCATTCTTACAAGTTATTTACTTATAGCAGAAATGTATATATATGAAAAGAATCATATGGTTCTTGATTCTGCAATTAAGACAGTTTACTTAGCAATTGATATATCTGAAACTCATAAGCATTAGCAGGCATATCTCTGTTATGTGGAGTCCTTGCGGCTCTGGGAGTTTGGTTGTATTCGTACAGAAGTTTCCATACTCAATTAGATAATATCTTCAGGGCTAATGTTACCTAGTTGGATAATGAAACATCTGCAAGAAACAAAGCAAGCTTAGAGAGCTCCAAGGATTATTGCAGATGTTTCATCTACACTACAAATATTGTTGTCTATTATAATTGCTCTGTAAGTCATGTAGATGCGTCACTTAGCACATCATTCTCAAACTTTTTCTTACAAACTTCATACAAAGGAACAAATACACAGACATGTACACAGAGAGAGAGATTTTAGAGGTAAAGGTGACACCCACACCAAAAAAAAATCCTTTTCCATCATAGTATCTATATACTGGAAAGTCTTCCCTGTAGAAATTCATCTCAGCAAACAATTCTGGGTAGCTCACAATTCAAAACATACATTACAATTAAAACTGAAAAAAACATTGTAAAACAATAAAAAAGCATTAAAACAGTAAAAAAAATTAAATGCCTAATTTGAAATACATACAAAAACTAGATTATCTGTTTCATTAACAATATAGTCAGGGGGGTGCATGTTCTTGGCATATGTGGCACCTCAGGCTCAAGAGCATAACCAGTTTTTAGAGCTTTATGAAAGTCTAACAGGTTTGGGGCCATTGTAATATTTGAAGGAAGGATGTTCTACATAGTAGGGGCTACTGCAAGAAAAAATAATCTTCTAATCCATGTCAGCCAACATTCTTTGGGTGATGGAATGTATAAAATGCCCACTCTATTTTACCTGATTGGACAATATAAAAGACTATTTTAAAAAAGCACTCATTCAAATACCTGGTCCAAAACCATAAAGGGATTTATAGATAACTACCAGAATTTTGAATTGCACCTGGGAATACACTGGCAACCACTGCATCTGACTCAGGAGTGGTATTATGTGTGTCATATATCTGGTACCAATTACTACCCATGTAGCTGCATTCTGCCAGTTGAAGTTTCCAAATGGACTTTAAGGGCAGTGCCTTTAGAATGTGATAGAGTAGTCTAATCTAGAGGTTACAAGGGCATGAGATATTATGATCAGGGTCTCCCAGGTATCGATGCAACTGGCACCAACTGAAAGTGTGCAAAGGCCTTCCTGGTCACTGCTGCCTCCTCTTCCCTTGGTGACATTGCTTACAATTTTTTCGAGATGAATGGAATAGCAAAAGCATAGAAAGAGTAAGTTTATGTTTATTTATATAGGTGGTCCTTGTCTTATCACCATAATCAGGACAAGAATTTTTCTTGCTAAGCAAGGTTGTTAAGTGTATCATGCCCAATTTTCTTATAGTTTTAAAGGAAATCACTGCAGTTGTTAAGTGAATTAGACAGTCATTAAATGTATCCAGCATTGATTGCACCTCTCAAGGTCACCAATGATGACCCTGGATGCAGCAACCATCATAATTAGATCTCATTTTCCAAGCATCCAAATTTTGATGACATGATTGTGCAAAATGTTTCAATGGTCATAAGTGTGATGGCCTGTCATAAATTACATTTTTCAGTGCCCCTGTAACTTTGAATAGTCACTAAATGGATAGTTGTAAATGGAGGATTATCTGTATATTAAATAACATCCAGATGTAATTATCTGCATTCGGAACCTACCTGGTTGAAAGTTCTGTGTCAGGTGATGGCTTCATCATGAATGATGAGCTTTTTTCCCTCAGAAGTCCAGGGATTCAATTTCCCAACTTTCACACGATAGAAGGACTGGTTTGGGAATGTGACCCAGTTTATAACATCAAATCCAACTATCAGTTCCCTCTTCTCATCAAACAAAATCTCATCTCCAACACTGTTATTAAATGAAATGTTCTTTAGAAACCAGTGGAGCTGAAAATCAAATAATATACAAAATGAATGATCAGGATGTCATTAATGAATAAAATTTCCTGATATGTAAAAGCATATCATTAAGAAACCTCAAATATTCTGATAGGGTTATATTTTTTCCCTGAATAGATTACAATTTTCTTAAAGATTCTATTTTCATTTTAAAAAGTGATCCCAAGATAGTGTATATTTCCCTATCACCTTTTATTTAATGCAGATCAAATGAAACATTTCTTGTCTTCCAATGAAAACCTAATTAGAATTGAGAATCTGGAATAATGTCTGAAAGCATGGCTAGCTTGGCTTGAAATGGCTCTCTGTCTTCTAAGAAGCTTCACAGAAGATTAGAAGAAATTTAAGGAAACTTGATGGGTATCAAGAATAGTTCTTAATAGATTAAATGATGACTGTTCAAGTCCATACCTGACAGGGATGTTGAATATGAAAATTTAGTGTTTTCAGGTTTTTTTTCCTGTTTTGTTCAATCTTCAGGGCATGTAAAGCATGAGCTACAACATACACTGCATTGTATATATTGTAACTGTGTCCTGTCATGCTCATTTCAAAACAACAACAACACCTGGAATGTCTTCCAATTTCTCCCTCAGAGTGCAAATGTCACTATCATTGTCATTTACCAAGGGCCTGGGAAAGGAACAGTCAAATGTGTGCTCCCACATATCTTTGATGAAGCCATCTTCTTTTGATGGGAAATGGTCTCTTGTCTGAACAAAGGGCTGAAATCCTGGAATTTCATTGGAATGAACTGAAAAGGACAAGGAACCATGGATAACTTGAATATCCCAACTCCTTTGGTAGGGATATTCTTGGAAGCCATGATCCACACCTTACCTTTAGGCTCTAAGGACACTAGTTCCATTTTAGGAAGCTGTAGTAGTAACCTCAAATGCAGAAGTGTTCTTTCATAGACAATCACTGATTTGGCTTTGCTGTTCGTTGAAAGATAATATGTTTCTGCTAACCATTCTAGATCATCAGAAATACTGTTGCTATAAATTAGCCTTAATTTTTTTAGGAAGGCAATACAAATGTCATGAAGAGGAAACATTGAAAATGTTATCCTCACAAATCTTCCATCATCATCTTCTTTTACAAGAATGCCAACCCAGCTCCATCCAAAGTGCAAAAGTAGATGACACAGACCTTCATATTCAAAACTTTCATCAGGGACCATTTGATAGCAGGAAGAAGATTGACTTTGATCTGGCATCTCCGGATATGAACCATATATAATCTATACGAATAAAAAAATTAAGTCAAAATTTGGAAAATGGAAGGAAATTAATATTTTTTTCATGGAAATAATAACTGGTGAATTAAAACTTCCCAATATTTAAATTAAAAAGGTTGTCATTGTATACAAAAATTAAAATTTCATTTTGTGTTATATCCAAATAAGCATTTTAGTTTGTTTTTTTGCAATTAAAAAATTCTCAGGAGATTATCTGTTTAAATAACATCCTTTAACTTGAAAAAATGAGAGAAATAATATCAGGTGTTATTGTTTAAGAATAAAGGTTTTTTCTTAGTTTGTCTTTGTGACAAGTATGTTATTTATGAACTTTTAAAATTGATCTTGCATACTTTGAATAATTTCACTTATATAGATCCTTAATTCACTGTATATTTTATGATTGCACCATTTGATTCTTTCAATTAAAAAAATCTTTTATTAACTTATATACCTTATTCACTTTATTGAAGGATAAATATAAAATGTTTCCAAGTTACAGAAATGTAAAAATATCATATATGATTCCATAACTCATCATACCTCCTACCTGTGGAATTTTATACATTTTCAAGATATCTCTATGAAAAGAGAAGTTTCAGAATAAAGAGCTTCAATGACTGCAACCACGCTGTTTTGGAAGCCACATTTATAATTTGGGGCCAGTCTCTTCAATGGTGAAAAAAGTTTCATTGTGGCATGATAAGTCCATTTGACATCATAGTTCTCAAAAATGTTGAAACCCAAGGTGATGTTCTGTAAAATCTGACCATTTTCATTGATCTCTTTTACAGCAAATATTAAAATTAAAATTTGCTGATAAAACTTAGTCTGGACTCTGCAATTAAAAAGCATTATAAGAGATAATCTGTATCTAACAAAAAAGTATTGCAGGAAAGGTATGATCCATCAAACCATTCGGTTCTTGGATGCAATGCTTGATCTGCGTTACCAATGGAATACACTTTATTGGAATACACTTTATCACAATATACTCATCACTCAAATAGTAACATTGTGGACTGACACCGGATCAGTTCACATTTCTCATAATATTGCAATGTTTCTAAATCTAAGTCACATTTTCTGGTTCATGCCATTTTTGGGTTCTATGTTGTTTGTTTGTTTTTTTGTTGGACCAAATCCAATCAATTAGTTAAGTGAGAAAAATTTCAATTAGCATGGTTTAATCTATTTCTGTGTTAGGAATAAAAATCAGTTAGTTTAATTCTTCCTAGAAGTCCAGTGAAAATGAAAAAGAATAAAAAACTCATCATCTCATTAATAGTTAATCTGAAAAAATATTTATTTCACCCTGTAACTAATTTTCTTGCTTTGGGGATTATTTTCCAGAATGCAATCTTGAATATTAAACATTATTATGTAGACATCTTACATGGGCTCTCTTATAAATGAATGGTGGGGATCTTCAAAAAAGGTAGCTGGGTCTGGAGGCATGAAGACAAGAGAAATAATAGCACCCATGATGAGGTCACCAGATTGGAAATAATTGTGGAGAATAGGAAGAGGATCATTAACCTTGCAATTTTTCATATCAGACTTGTAAAACGTATTAGTCAAGAATAGGAGCAAAACAATCATTATCATTTTGCCAAACATATGTCTACAATATAATTTGTTGGATAAAGCTTTAGAATCTTCAAGGTTACATAAGAAGGAACCATGCAGTCACCCATTCCACACATCTAATTTCTACTGAAACACTTAGAGCAAGTCCTAATTACCAGGAATTATTCTGATAGCATTTCATTATAACTAGACTCTAGCTCCAAATGCAAACAACCGGAGATTTTATGTACTGTTCATAAACACTAAATTTTGTTCTTGCTATTGCATAAATATTCAATATCTGGGCTTTAAGTGCAGCCAGAGTTCAGAAATAATAATAGTGCTGTTAATTATATATGGAGAGAAAATGGCAATAATTACATTTTTATTTCTCTATAGTATTGTGAAAAAAAATGTTATCTCATGTGTAAATACTGATTATTCCAATCTAATAAATGTCATTTTCAAATGAACCAACTTCAAAGAAATCAATTTATGAATGAAAGGACATTTTTTTGAGGGAGACAGGGAGCTTTCTTTCTTTATTAGCACATATACTGAGTATTAAATCAGAATGTCCAATGATGGCTTTGTCTCCAATTAGGATGCATTTTCAGAACAAAGTTAATGCATGTTCAGGATGCTTCAATGTGCACATGTGCTTAAAAACAATTCTAATTTTATAAGGTGCTTGATAGGTAGTCATTGTAAAACGATTATGATTTGTAGATTTGATGGAAAGTTATTTTGTTTAATTACATCTAACCTCATGCTGTTTTCAGAAAGTCGCTATTGTAAAATGATTGGCAATCAGTAATTAAAGATGGAAATTAGGAAGAAAAAAAGGGTTCATGTTACTGATATGACTCATGGATCCATTCTTTTAAGCCACAGGTGTCAAACTTGCAATATCTTGTTGCCATCACGTGATGTATCACAACAATTTTCTCTTCATGGAGCTGGGGTGGGTGTGGCCTGCATGTGGGCCACCAGTTTGACACACCTGTTTTAAGCAAATCTGTTTTCTTAAAACTACTATACCTTTTCTGTATGATTAGGTTAAATTACATTTTCAGACTGCATTGATGAAATACAGCAGAAACTACTTTATTGAGAAACTCAGTTCGGCATGTTTAAATAAACATCTTTATTACATACTGGAATGAAGTCACAAGATTGCCCTAAATCAACATGAAAGTACATTTTCTTTTTATAATGATTACTATTTAAGACTAAGTAGCTATGGAGATTCTCAGTCATCCAGGTCACCTTTGGCACTGCTTAAGGCTAGTTTTTATCCATTTTATGTCTGCATTCTGAGTGTATTATCATACCAGTGTGTGTGTGTGTGTGTGTGTGTTTGTGCGTGTGTGTAATACCACTTACTTATCATGTAATCTCCAGAACCATAAACCTACAAACTTGAAATTTGGCAAGTATGTTCCTCTTGTCTTCTTGATACTCTCTAAGAAACATTTTTTTTGAAATGACCATCAGATAATTATTAATACTTATACAGTAATTAACATGCTCTGATGCTAAGGAGCTCTATGCCCTTTCCCCAACTGAAAAGAACTCTGTTTCAATTTCAGTTGCCTCACATTCCGTTACCTCAATTTAAACTGGCAGACATTCTACTCCTTCACTCAGGAGCAGTCTGGGGCTCCTTATAAGTAATAAACTTCAGTACCTCACCAAAGTGTCTATGCCTTCCACCTATGGAACTGCTTCTGGACTCAAGGCGGCAGGACCAATATTCCTTTACATGTTTCAATCACCGATCACCACTGAGCCAACAGATTGAACCAGAGTGTCCCAGATTTCTCCTCCATTGCCCAATTACATAGTTTCATCACAAAGCATGGGTAATTCCAATTACTAGGTTGTAGTAGCTGGATACAAATACAAATTTTACATGTTTCCTTATGTGTTTAAATCACCAACCACCACTGAGCCAATGGGTTTGTTGCAGCAGATCCTGTTTCCAAATCAGGACACAAGACCATGAAAGGTTGGAGAATACAGGTTTTTATTTGTGCACAAGGTTCAGAGCATTAGAATGGAAAATTCTGAACCCCTGAGGCGTCACTTTTATACATGTCATGATCGCAGCTTAGCCTGGGGCGTTACTTTTATTAAACTATACCAACAAAGGAGAATAACATATATACCAAGAAAAGAGAAGTACATATAATTACTCATTTTATCTTCTTTTTTTTAAACAAGTTTTATTGATTTTACAAACAAACAAACAAAACAAAACATCATTAAACATTAAAAACATAAAACCTCTTTCCATTGTAAATCTTTACAAGGCAGGTAATACATTGCTTTATATCACATACTTATAATTTATCCCATTTCCATATAAACATGTAAATTCCCTTTACCAAATTCCACATTGTTTCTCTTTAATCATTATTCAATCATATTTCCTTTCTAATTTATCTGCTATTCAATCATCACATTTATATTTTCCTCTGGCTTGTTTATAATTGTTCTCATCTAGTCTTCCTCCGAGATTTTATTATTTAATTCTTAATTGAACACACACACATAAGACATAAACATAAAAACATAAAACTTTCTTTTAGAAAGTAACTTGGCCCCAGATTACCTCTTTTTGTATGGACTTCAATTGAATTCATGCTCTTCTTATATACCATTACCTATCTTGTTTACCATTCTATATCTATTATATAACTCCTCTCCAGTTTTGCCTCATCTTAATTCTGTTTTATATATTTAATCTTGCTTTAAAGAAAAATATTTTTATATCTTTTGTCCATTTCTCCATTTACATCTGTCTCATTTCCAATATTTTTTATTTTATTTTATTTGTCAATTGTTTACAAGATAATAAGTATAAGTGTATACATAGTTATGAGTACATGAAATGGGTACATATAAGCAAAGTAAAAGAAAAATAAAAGAAACAATAGGACAGGGACGGTAGGCACGTTGGTGCGCTTATGCACGCCCCCTACAGACCTCTTAGGAAAGGGGTGAGGTCAATAGTAGACAGTCTAAGGTTAAAGTTTTGGGGGTTTGGGGAAGAAACTACAGAGTCGGGTAGAGTATTCCAGACATTGATCACTCTGTTGCTGAAGTCGTATTTCCTGCAATCAAGCTTGGTGCGGTTAACCTTGAGTTTGTATCTGTTGTGTGCTCTTGTGTTGTTTTGGTTGAAGCTGAAGTATTCATTGACAGGTAGGACATTGCGATGTATGATTTTATATACCATGCTTGAATCAGACCGAAGACGGCGTAATTCAAGGCTTTCTAGTTCTAGAATTTCAAGTCTGGTGGCATAAGGTATTCTACAACGAGTAGAGGAGTGGAGAACTCTTCTTGTGAAATATTTCTGGACTTTCTCAATTGTGCTAATATCAGATACATAATGTGGGTTCCAGACTGATGAGCTGTATTTGAGTATTGGTCTAGCAAATGTTTTGTATGCTCTAGTTAGTAGTGTGATATTACCAGAGAAAAAGCTACGTAAGATTAGGTTAACAATTCTTAATGCCTTTTTGGCTATGTAGTTGCAGTGGGCTCTAGCACTTAGATCATTAGAGGTGAGTATTCCAAGGTCCTTTACAGAGCTTGGATCATCAACAAGATCTTGACTATTCAGCTTGTATTTTATTTTCGGATTTTTTTTTTGCCAATATGTAAGACAGAGCATTTATTTGTTGAGATTTGAAGTTGCCATTTGTTTGACCATTCTGATACACAGTCAAGGTCTTCTTGAAGGGTAGCAGTGTTGTCTGTGGTATTGAACAGCTTTACATCATCAGCGAAAAGAACGCAGTTGCTCTTAATATGATCACAGAGGTCATTTATGTAGAGTATGAAGAGAGTTGGTCCTAGAACACTGCCTTGGGGGACACCACTATTGACAGGTACAGAATTTGATAGGACGCTCCCAATTTTGACCATTTGTTGTCTGTTTGACAGGAATGCTTCTATCCAGTTATGCAGTTGTCCAGAGATACCATAGGATTTTATTTTTAATAGTAGTTTGTCATGTACCACTGAATCAAAGGCTTTACAGAATTCTATGTAGATTGCATCTATTGTTTTGCCCTGATCAAGTTGTGTAGTCCATATGTTTTTGCAGTGTAAGAGTTGCAGATTACAGGATAGTTTTTTTCTGAAACCAAATTGTTTATTGGAGAGTAGGTTGTTTGTCTTTAAGTGGAGGATAATGGATTGGTTAATAATTGATTCCATGACTTTACAGGTGACGCAGCATAAGGAGATTGGTCTGAAGTTTTCAACTAGGCAGGGGTCTCCCTTTTTGAAGATGGGGATGACTGTGGCTTGTGACCATAGGTTAGGCAAGGAGCTGGTCCTGAAAGATTTTTCAAAGATTATGCTTAGAGGTTTGGCTATGGCAGTGGATAGCTTTTTTAAGAAATAGGCACATATTCCATCCGGTCCAATAGATAGAGATGGTTTTAGATTGCGAAGTGCTTTTTCAACATTCTCTCCTGTAAAATCGATATGTATTAGATCATTGTAGTTATCTGTGGTTCGGCTAGGAAATACTGGGCATGATCCATTGCTGTTTACAAATACTGAGCCAAAAAATGTGTTAAAGATGTTGGCTTTAATGGTGTCGTCGTTGCAGTCTTTACCATTAGGTCCTATCAGGGGTGGGATGGACCTTGAATCTTTTAGTTTGTTGTTTACAAAATTGTAAAAAGCACTGGTGGAATTGGTGCTTAGAAGGTTTTCCTCTTGTTTAATGTGATAATTGGTGCATTCGGTCTTTATCTGGTGGCATAAATTTTTGTATCGGCTTTTGAAATTGGCAACGTGACCAGATTTGTTTTTTCGCCAGAGTGATCTCTTTTTGGATTGAAGTTTCCTTATTGTTATGGGCAATCTGTTCTTTTGTTTTGTTTTGGGAGTTGTTGTTGGTACATATAGTTTGATGACTCTTTTGACTTCAAGTAAAAATATGTTGTAATGGTCTTCAACAGTATTGCATCCAGTGAATAGAGATTGCCAATCAAGGGATGAGAGATCGTTGTCTATAAGACCATAGTTGCCTTTTTTGAAATTATAATTGGGGATTACATCATTGTGGTGGTTTTTGTGTGGACGTATGTTGAGACAAAAGTCAATCATATTGTGGTCACTGCTGGAAAAGGGTTCTTTAGTTTGTATTCCGTAAATTAATTTCAAACTATTGCAGAAGATGAGATCGAGGCAGTTGTTTAGTCTAGTGTTGTTGGTTACTAGTTGTTCCAGTCCCAGATTTGTAACAGCATTGTAAAAGGTTGCATGTATGGTTTCAGTTGTACATTCATTTAGGGTCCAGTCAATATGAGGCAGATTGAAATCACCAAGAAAGATAAAAGGGTATGGGCAGGATGCTGCCCATGTTAGTAGTGTATTTAGCTTGTTTACATGTTCGATGTCATAATCAGGTGCTCTGTAACATAGTAAGAATCGAATTGTGATATTTAAGGATAGTTCACAGATAATGGTCTCAGGAAGAGCAAGCTCCTGGGTAACTTGGATATTTTTTAGATTTAAGGACTTTTTATAGAAGATAGCAACACCACCTCCTCTACGAATTTCACGATCTGATCGGTAAACATGATAGTCTCTTACTGTGGTAATGGAGTCAGGGAGAGATGCATTGAGCCATGTTTCACAGACAAATATAATGTTGAATTTAGCCATATTTAGTAGGAGGAAAAATTCAGGTGTTTTATTTACAAGGCTTCTTGCATTGAGTAGCTTGCATTTAAGGCCAGCAGTAGTTGGAATTGAGGTAGTTAGGGGCGTGCGTGCCTAGTCTTGGGTGATGGTGGATTGGTTGAGGTAGGGTTGTGGTTGAAGGTTAAAGCTGAGTTGTGGGATGTGTGACTTACTTTTGATACAGTCAGCATGGTAGTCATTGTACAGGTCCTTCTCTCCATTGTCTAGATGTTTTTTGAGTTCAGTGCGGAGTACACGGGAGCGGGCACGTTGCTGTATGGTTAGGTCAGGGCGACAACGGAGGTTATTATGGTTGGTGTTGGTTTTGGCGAGTGAATTTATAGTGTAAATGAATTTGCATTTGCTTGATTCATTTTTGCAAATGACCCTGCAGAAGCATGAGGTCACAGAGCCGTCTCTGTTTTTGAGCTCTCGGCCAATGCGGGAAATGTCAAGTATTTCATCAGGGGAAATGGTTGATGCTTGATAATCACTGATGATGTTTCGGACAATTGTGATGTCATCATTAACATTGATGCCCTCTAGACCAAATAAGATGGCATTTGGACGTTTCCGTTCACGCTCAACAGCTTCTCTGATGAGGATTGGGATATCAATATTTGTCTGGGTTATGTTTTTTTGTGGATTGGGTTGTGGATTGGGTTGTGGTTGTTGAGTAGAGATGTGGTTTGTAGCTATTGGATGTTCATGTTTTTGTGTTGTGTCTTTTTTTTCGAGGTTGGATAATCTTTCTTTTAAGGCGTCCAGGGATGCTACTATGGTGTCAAGGGATGTTAATCGTGTTTCAATGGTATCGACTCTTTCCAACAGATCCAGTTTGGGTCTGCATGATTTGCAGAGATATGGAAACTCACTGCATGATTCTAGGTATTGAATCATTTGCTTGGGTAATCCCAAGCAGTCATGATGAGCATATTTGTTACACAGAGAACATTTGATGGAGTTTTCATTATCCTTTAGAGTTTTGTAGCATTTAAGGCATGTGCAGGAGTCTTGTGGTTCATTGTTGGGGATTAATTTCTCTTTTGGTTGTGGTTTGGCATTGGATTTTTTTCTTGGCATGGTAGGTTTGTTAAGATAGTACGTTGATTGAATTAATTAATGGAACAATTTTGGGTAATCAATATAGCCAATATCACACCAATCAATTGCAGTAATCTCTCTAGTCAGATAATTTCCTAAGCAACAATCAACCTAAATCAATTAATTACACTAACTACTAATCAATTAATTACACTAATCATTAGTCACACTGTTCAATTAAATTCACTAAATCACTGATTTTACTAATCAATTAAATTACATGAATCTTGATCTTTTAAACTAATCAGTAATCACACTCTTTGCACTAAACACTCTAATCACACTAATCAATTAATACAATAAATCAATTAAACCATTAATAAAATATTTTATAGAAATTGATTATCTAATCATTGATGTAGGTGATGAGGTAGAAAAGTTGTAAGTTTTGAGGTAATGAATTAATGGGTGTTTGATTAAAGTAATGAGGTAGTATTGAGAGGTCTTTAAGGAAGGGTTGTTTGTTTTTCTAGCAGCTGTGATAGACTGGGTAAGAGGAATTTATTGCTCTGATTGCTGCTGTTATTGCTCTGTAAACAAAAGGCTGTAACAGGATGTTCAAAGCATGCTGGGTTTTTGAAAGAGAGCAAAACTCGCTGAATTAAAACACTTTAACTACAATCAATATGTCTCTGAATAAGATTGTTTTGCAATAGTTTCCTAAAGTTCTTCAAGTTGAGTAGTACTAAAAATACAGTCCAGAAATTTGGGTTAACTAATCCAATCTGTCCTTTACTTTTAAAGTTACTTCTAGTTGCAATACCATTTTTTAAACTAAATCTGACAGTCACTCCAGATCGTTAATCACAGTTATTTTCCTCCTTTGAGTCCTACTTTCCAAGGAAAATTCCACTGCAGAAATTTGAGTGATTCTAACCAAGACTAAGCATGCTGTTACAAGATCTTTCTTTTTCACTTCTGTCTTAGCTGACTTACTGGTTTTGATTTAGCTATGCAGGCAATTCTCTTTTTAGTTCGGATGGAGGGGTTTTCTTCGGGTCAGTCAAGGAGACTGTCCTCTCCTCTCAACAACCGAAGCATTCCTCTGCCGTCCAGGGTAACTTTTGGCTCCTAAGAGCCTCAGGGCTTTCTCCTCCCTCCTTGTTTCTCCCTGCCAGCTGTCCGATGTGGCTCCAGGGAAACTGTGTGGGGGATATTAATGGAAACGCGTTGTCTGGCGTGGAAGATACTTCTATCAGCTGTGTGAGGGATTTAAATAAAGATACGTTGTTTGCACTCCTCAGGCTCCAAATGATCCAGTTCAAGAGCTCCACCAGTGTGGTTAATAGGGCTCGATGGAAAGAGCTTCACTTCTCTGGGGAAGGAGAGGAGGGTTCCGGATCAATATAAAAAAGAATAGTTTCCCCTGGAATCACTAATCAGAGTATGATGCCTTTCTATCATTCGCCTAAATTAAAATTTAAAATAACACCTAAATCCCAATCAGATTCTGCTTAGTACATTCTACTATTTCAGAAACCAATACTACAATAATAAATCCATAACAGTCAACACATTAATCCATTAAACTCTATATTTAAACTAATATTTTAAACATTCCCTTTAGTATTTTATTAAAACTTAATATCATTCATTATTAAACATTTTAAAGTTATACCTTAATATTTTAGTCTTTTATTAGATCTTAAAAAGTTCTGATTATCTACTTATAATACAAATACCACTATTACAATACTAATGTGTACTTTGCAGAATCCCCCTTTAAAAAAAAAAAAAACATACATTACCCATTATCCCTAAAAAAAATTTTCTTTTCTCCATCTTGTTTTATACCTTTGTAACTTTTTTCCCCTTTTCCCTTTACTTCTTAGCCCGCCTAAACTTTTTACCCCCTCCTCTCCAAACCTCTGCCTTCTTGGTTTCCCCTTTCTGTTGCATTCCTCTTTCCTTTTGCTTCTAGCATTCTGTTGTTTTTGCATCTTCTTTTTCTCTTTCATAAATATTTTTTTATTTCTTAAGTCCTTCTTTTTCGCTCCTCTCTTTCTCCTTTCTTTCTTAGTCACACCATTTAGTTCATTAAAAATGGCTTCTTCTTCCTCGGCTTCTTCCAGCTGTTGTTTAATTTGCTGACACATGACAAGCGCCATATCTAGGAAACAAAGGGCTTCTCCCATAACATCTTTGCCTTCTTTCCTTATTTTTAAATATTGTTTTTTTAGTTCATCAAGAGATAGAGCCATTTTAAACTGTTTCTTCTTCTTTTTCTGTATCCTCTTCTTATTATTAAGCCAATCAGTTATTTCCAAACTTAAAACAGTCCCCAAAAGTCCCAAAATCCCACAATCATCAAACAGTCCAGGCAGAGTACAAACTTCTTTTTACAATTTCTCTTCTAGGGGTGAAGTCAAATTAGGGAAAGAAAAAACGTCCAGTCTGTGCTTTAAATCTTTTTTAGAATTAATTTCTATTCTCTTTATCTTCAAGGCATCTCCTCCAGCAAAGTCTTAGAGTAAAAATTTTTTTTTCCAAGCCTCTCATATGGAACTTCCGGTTTGTCGGCTTCGGTGACAGCAGGGATTCAGCTGAAGAAAGGGGGGATCCGGACAGGGGTTCAGAGGTATCGCAAACCCCCTCCCCAGCCAGCAATAACCTCCTTCTCTCAAGACGGTGGAGCGGCGGTCTTAATGGCCGCCATAAAGAAGACGGCAACTGGATAAAGAATGTGCAGGAGGAAGAAGGAGTTTTAAAACGAAAGTTTTTTCTTGGTCGAACTGGGACCTTAAGGACATATTTAACACCTGGGAAAGTATTGGCTTTTTTCTGGACGCTACAATGTTCCCGATTGATGCTTTCAGTGGCAAAGAAAAGTGATGAAAAGGGGAAGTTACTCTCCCTCCCTTATGGAATTAACAAATGGACAAGGGAAACCAGCCTTTTAATAGAAGGTAAAACCTAAACTCCTTTGTTATAAGTGGGAAGGGAGAGGCTTGGAAAAAAATTTTTTTACTCAATTACTCATTTTATCTTACACCATCTGTTATTTTCCATTTCCATCCTTGCTTACTGGAACATGGCTAGTTCCTTGATTCAGTAACTTTGTGGTTTTGCACAATATTGTATTAAGCAAAGCTTTGGAGAATTGGGGGACTTCTGCTAAATATAAAAGTGCTTTATGTGTAATTTTTCTACTGCTACAGGTTGAACCAGAATGAACCAGATTTCTCTCGCATACATACATGCATACACACATACATACATACACACACACACACGCATGCGTGCGTGCACACACACACACACATATGATGACCTGGGGCATGACACAAAGGCAACACCATCAGATAGTCAGTAGTAGTCCCTTTATTAGCTCCAACTTTGCCTCCAACGTCCTGGTTACCTTCTGGCTGGAGAAAAACTTTCCCAGAACAGCTTTGGCTGCAGAGAATCAAGAAGTCCAATCAAGGAAATTTGAAGTAATTAGTCTGACAGGGCAGGAGCAAGAATTCCAGACATGAAGGCATGGCAATAACTCAACACAGTTGGGAAGACACCAGGAACACAGATAAGCAAAGTCAACACAAAATAAACTCATGTTTGCTCCCAGAAGTTGCAGCACTCAGCATGCATTTCTTTTAAGCTCTCTTCCCAGATGTGGGTAATGAAGGGAATCAGGGCCCTTTCCTTTCCCCGTAAGCCATGCAACATTGCTCTCTTCTCTGTTCCTCCCTGCGTGTCCTAGGATGAAGAAGGGTTGGGCCTGGGTCTTCCTCTGAATTCCCTCTCCCTTGTTCTACCTCTCCCCTGCTCTGCCAAGCCAGATTTTGTCCTTCCCTAGTTTCCTCCACAGCCAACAGAGCCACACTCCCACTCCCTTGTCAGCTGTTTTTCTTCCTCCTCAGATTCAGATTCTAACAGGGGCATGACAATGTACATATGCATACACATAAAATGGATTTTTAAAAAAAAAAATCCCATAGGGGCTCCTTCAATTTGTATCCCTATGGGATCACCACTGTCACCCATCATTGCAAACCTGTTCATGGAAGAATTCGAATCCAGAGCCCTGGCCAATGCCATCCACAAACCCAAACTATGGTTAAGATACATCGATGACACATTTGTGATTTGGCCCCATGGAAAAGAAAACCTGAACAATTTCCTAACACACCTAAACAGCACACACCCCAAAATCAAGTTCACCATGGAAACAGAAACAAACAACTACCATTCCTAGATGTACTAATCTACAAAAAAACCAGATGGCACACTAGGACACAACATATACCAGAAGAAAACACACACTAACCGCTACCTCAATGCCCAATCCCACCACCCACCCAGCACAGATAAACTCCGTGGCTAAAACACTAATTACTAGAACCAAACGCCTGGCAGACAAGACACACATTAAGACTGAACTATACACCCTGACTAAGGTACTGACAGCCAATGGCTTCCACAAAAGCAAAATCACCAGCTTGATCCACAAAAACACACTGAGACATAATAGAGACCCAGAAGATGAACAGACCTATGGAACAGCTGTCCTGCCCTACATAAGAGGTACTACAGAAAAAATTAGTAAGATACTGCACAGACATCACATCAAGATTGCCTTCAAAACAGACAGAAAAATAGCAGCCATCCTTAGAAACCCCAAAGATAAAATTGACCTGGAAAACCAAGGCATGTACGAAGCCCCCTGTGCATCATGCCTGGCCACATACACTGGACAGACCAATAGAAGAATAAGTACCCGCCTGGATGAACACAAAAATGCAGTCAAAAAGCTGGAACACACTTCCTCACTAGTCCAACACATGGAAGCCACAGGTCATAGCATCAACTTCAATGGCACCAAAACCCTAGCCACTATAGAAACCCCAGCCACAGAATCATCAGAGAAGCCATAGAGATTGAAAAAGACCAGAAAGCATGAATAGAAGAGATGATTCCACCAGACTGTCAATCATTTGGAAGCCTGCACTCACAAACAAAAAATCTCCACACCACAAGCCAGGCAAACACCTGGGCACAGACAGATCCCCCTGATACCTCCAGCTCAAACACACCCCAACCAGGCACCCAGATGAAACCTAGCTTCCTAACTAATGATAGCCATCCATTTACCCGGAGCCAAGCTGCACTAAAGGCCTCCAATAAAGTAACACAATGTTGTCGGCCAATCAAGAGACAAAAAGAGCCAAAAAACAGACAGGAGATATTAGAAACACCAATCAAGCAGAACACAGCAAACTCCAAGACCAGTAAACACAGACCAAGACTCCCAACCAATCAGGGTGAAGAAAAAACCATTCTGGCACAGCAATAGGCTGCCCCAAATTTAAATCTGAAACCACTATAAAAGCCTGAGTCACAGAAGAACACTATACAGAAGCCTGATGATGGCAGATGAGATTCTGCTGAAACGTCACTACAACTTTAAAAGCACAACTACAATGACGTGGGAAAATACCCGAACAAAGCTGAATGCCATACATGTAAGTACCCTGAAAACTTAAGAATATATATATATATATATATATATATATATATATATATATATATATATATATATATATATGTGGATCTTTGGTTGTTCGGGTTTTCTCCGCGTAAGATTCAAGTATCTAGGCAACGTTTCGATGAAGTCTCATTCATCATCTTCAGGCTTCTGTCTCCGGCTCTGTGCTTCTCAGAGTAATGTGAGATTGCAGCTGCTTCCTCCTTTTAACTGCCAGTGGGGGTGGGACTTGATTGGGTGGGGGCTTGGCTGTGTTCTGATTGGGTGGGGGTGTGTTCTCATTGGTAGGGGGTTTGGCTGTGTTCTGATTGGTTGGGGGTTAGCCGTGTTCTGATTGGTTGGAGGCGTGTTCTGTTCAGGTGGGGGCTTGGTTGTGCTCAGGTTAGTCTTAGTTGCTGGGGGATTTGAGCTGGTGAGTTGTGATCTTGCTGTTTGGCTTCTAGTTCGTGGTCCTGCTGCATCTTCATAGTGGGTGTCGGTTTGCTTCATGTATGGCTCAGAGGGGTTTGAAGTGGGTAGTGATGCAGCTGCAGTGCAGCTTCTGGTCCATGGTCGTTTCTCATTTTCTGAATGGGTGGGAGTCTGTTTTCTACATGGAAGTGTGGTGGTGGCATCTTGTGTGGCTCTCATGGGTGTGGGTCCGGTGTCCTTCTTCATGTTAGGTACTGTCTGTTCATGAGGGCGGGTTTCCAAATGGCTGGAAGGCGGGAGGTGTCATCTCGTTTGTTCATGCTGTGTGGGCGTTTTTCTATCTCTATGGCTTCTCTGATTATTCTGCTGTTGAAGTGTTCGGTTTTGGCGATAGTTCTGGTATTTTTAAAATCAATTTCATGTCCTGTGGCTTTGAGGTGTTGGACCAGGGAAGAGGTCGTTTCTTCTTTTTTGATTGAGTTCTTATGTTCTTCAATGCGTGCACTTATTCTTCTGTTAGTTTGTCCAATGTATGTGGTAGGGCAGGCAGTGCAGGGGATTTCGTATACTCCTTGGTTTTCTAATTCGATTTTGTCTTTGGGGTTTCTTAGGATGGTGGATATTTTTCTGTTTGTGCAGAATGCTGTTTTGATGTTGTGTTTTTGGAGGATCTTGCTAATTTTGTCTGTAGTGCCTTTTATATATGGGAGGAGGGCTTTGCCATTTTCTTGTTCTCTGTCTTGGATTTTGGTTGGGCTAGATACTTCGAATCTTACGCGGGAGAAAACCCGAACAACCAAAGATCCACATACAAATACCCGCGAGAACCTCAGAAAACAAATATATATATATATATATGGATCTTTGGTTGTTCGGGTTTTCTCCCGCGTAAGAAATCCCCCAACAACTAAGACTAACCTGAGCACAACCAAGCCCCCACCTGAACAGAACACGCCTCCAACCAATCAGAACACGGCTAACCCCCCAACCAATCAGAACACAGCCAAACCCCCTACCAATGAGAACACACCCCCACCCAATCAGAACACAGCCAAGCCCCCACCCAATCAAGTCCCACCCCACTGGCAGTTAAAAGGAGGAAGCAGCTGCAATCTCACATTACTCTGAGAAGCACAGAGCCGGAGACAGAAGCCTGAAGATGATGAATGAGACTTCATCGAAACGTTGCCTAGATACTTGAATCTTACGCGGAGAAAACCCAACAACCAAAGATCCACATACAAATACCCGCGAGAACCTCAGAAAACAAATATATATATATATATATATATATATATATATATATATATATATATATATATATATATATATATATAATTTCAAAGAAACAGAGAATCTCACAAAGCAAAACAGTCCTATGCAACAGTATTATCAGGAAAGTTTGAATTTCATAATAACTAGAAAGAGTGATTTCACACAGGATTATAATATTGATATGTTTCACATTGCTAAACTTGGAAAACTAAAAAAAAAACTTACCTGTTTGCAATAAGTAGCTATTTTTTCTTGTACTATTAATTTTAATTGTGCAATTTCCATTATTATATATAAAATTTCCATATCCACAATGGTGGTGTACTGTCTGGGTACAATTTCTTTTAAATACAATAGCAAACCTTATACACACATTCAATATAATTATAATTATAGCCATTATTCACTCAATCTATTCACCATAATCTTCACTTATCCTTATTAGTTTCCATTATTTAATTAAATATCCATTCAGTTTTATTATATAAGTAATTAATATCAGACCTTATGAATATCACATTCGTCATTATTATCCTCCAAATCTAATAATCATATTTCCTTATCCTATTTACTCAACATTCATTATTTAATTATACATTTATTTCATTTATATTTACATATCCTCCTTGATTTTAATTTTCTAAATTCTACTTCTATTTTCTAACCATTGATAAAATAGTTCCCAAGTTAAAAAGTATTCTATGTCCTTCTTATTCTTGATCTCCAAAGTTAATCTATCCATTTCAGCACAATCTAATATTTTCTTTATTACATTTTCCTCTGTATGTATATTTTCATTTTCTAATTTTCTGCATATATAATTCTTGCTGCTGTTATCACATGAAAAATTAAATATGTGATTCTTTTGTTATATTTTTCCTGTAACATACCCAACAAAAACATTTCTGGTTTTAAGTCTATTTGTTATTTTATCATTCCTTCTAGCCATTGTTTTATTTTTTAACCAATATTTTTTTGCCCTTGGGCAAGTCCACCATATATAATATTAAGAACCCAGTATCTCTTTACATTCCCAACACTCAGGAGATACATTTTGAAATGTATTTGCCATCCTTGCTGGAAACAAATGCCACCTATAAAACATTTTGTACAAATTTTCTTTATAAGCTGTTGATGTCATCAATTTATAATTCCTTTCCCAAAGTTTTTGCCACTATGGTACCCCCAAAATTTTTAGATCACACTATCATTGTTTCTTTTACCTGTTCTTTTTCCATTTTAAAATTCAATAAGTAGCTATATATTTTTATTAATTTGTCATCCATCCCTAAAAATATATGTTCTAGTTCTAAATCTTCTTTATAGAATTCATACATTTCTGCATCTTTCTTGTATCTTGATTGTATTTGGATGAATGGCCACCAGGTCAAATCAATTCCTTGGTTTTCCAGTTCTTGTTTCAATTTTAATTCCTCTTGTTCATTTAGAATACCTTTATATTTTGCAATGTTTCCCAATTCAACAACATTTGGATGAACTAGTGCTTCCATCATGAATAGCCAAATTGGTATTTTCATATAATGTTTCTCTTTAATTCTTTCCCATACTGAGAATAAAGTATTTCTAATACGATGTTTTTGGAAATAACTATGTATTTTATTTTTCCCATATAATATGAATGCATGCCACCTCAATTGTAAATCATGTCCTTCTAAGGTCAATACTCTTTTATTCCTCAGATTTATCCATTCTTTCACCCATGTAAGCATGGAGACCTGGTAACAAAGCTCCCAATCTGGTAACCCAAATCCCCCCTTGTTTTTATTTTCTTATAACATTTTCAGTTTTATTCCTGCTTTTTTCCCTTGTCAAATGAACTTTAAGATAAGTTTGTTTAGGTCCTCAAAACTCTTTTTTTAAATTTTTATATAAATTGTTTGAAACAGGAATAATAGCTTCAGTAAAATATTCATTTTTATTGTAGCAATTCTTCCTACCATCAATTAAGTAGCTAATTTTAAAAGCTTCTTGCAATCAATTGTTGATTTCCAGAGATGTTACTGACATTTATTCAAATAAAATCATAACATATGAAAATATTATTCTACAACTTGCTTGATGCACTATCTATATAGGACAACAGAGATCAGTTGATAAATCTATTCCATTTAATCTTGAATATTTAGTAGTAAATGTAATATTAATATTTAAAATTCTACTGAGAAAAATGAGCAGAAAATTTCCTCTTCTACTGAATAAATTACTAAATATTTCAAAGGAGAAGCAAAAATTGAAAGAAAAGTTTCATTTATTAATAGTTTCTCTTAATAAGTTGTTCCCTGTTGTTTAGCTCTGGTTTAAAAATAATTATGTAACATTTGGGGAAATATATGCAGCCCAACAACCCAGCAATAGAGGCAAAAATAGAGAAAACCTCCACAGCCACCATGTATTTGGCTTTGGTGCTTTGGTAGGATGGAACAAAAGAGATCCACACGCTACAGAAGATCAGCATGCTAAATGTGAGACATTTGGCTTCATTAAAACTGCTGGGAAGATTCCTGGAGAAAAATGCTACTGTGAAACTGGCAGCCGCCAGAAAGCCTATGTAGCCCAGGACAGAGTAGAACATGGTAGATGAACCTTCACTGCACTGCAGTATGATTTCCTCTTTTTCTGAATAGGTGTCCATGTCAGGAAAAGGGGGAAATGTGAACAGCCAGATCATGCAGATGCTTGTTTCAATCAAGGAACAAGAAAGAATCATGGAGATGGCCAGTCTTGTTCCCACCCATTTCCTTATCCTGGATCCTGGCTTGGTAGCTATGAAAGCCAAAACCACACTGACAGTCTTTGCTAGCACAGAAGATACAGTCACTGAGAAGATGATGCCAAAGATAATTTGTCTGAAGACACATATTACATTTCCAGGTGCAATGAGGAACTCCAGTGAGCAAAGGAAACAGAGGAAGAGGGAGATGAGTAGAACATAATTGAGATTTCGGTTATTGGCCTTGACAATGAGAGTATGGTGTACTTCAAAAATATTGCCAGTACCACAATTGTGCAGAGAACAAAGACAAGTGCTAGAATGAATAAACATGTTCCCATTGGTTCTTCATAGGACAGAAAAAATATTTTCTTGGGAAGACATGAATTTTTGTCCTTACTTGGATATTTATCTTCTGGGAGGATTTGGAGGATTGAAAAATGGCGAAAAGAAGGAAGAGACAGCACTCTGCAG
The DNA here is from genome assembly GCF_049901715.1 of Pseudonaja textilis. Lineage (NCBI taxonomy): Eukaryota > Metazoa > Chordata > Lepidosauria > Squamata > Elapidae > Pseudonaja > Pseudonaja textilis. The sequence goes on along the minus strand of NC_142008.1, from coordinate 108,261,211 downwards.
CAGAGAGTTTATCCAAGCCTTTGAAGCAGCAGAGAATGGAAGATTATATTGCAAATAGACAGTCTGTTCCAGTGAGTAACTCATTCCCAGGCACCTTGTCAGACAAACTTAATTTATGTGATTCATTGGAATGTGATTTACAAACCGAACTGGAAGATAAGCAGTGTGTAGAGCTGTCCTCCTCCCTCTCGGAGGGTGGTTCCTGTTCCTGGAGGCCAGCAGCAGCCTTCTTTGCTCAGGGGGGAGATGTAACAAATTTAAAGAAGGAAAATGTGACAGATTTCCTCTCTAGACAATGTTTGTTACAGCTCAAACTGTAAACTCAATATATGATCTTTTGTCATTTGTCATAAATTAGGTCAATTGCCTGAAAGAATCTTTTGCAATGTTTGTTAGGAGCCACTCAAATACTGTAGAAGGACTTGGGAGAATAACCATGGATAGATATGGGATGGCTAACTCAGAAAATGATACTAGCAAAAGACCTTGTTTTCCTCCCCAAAATTTGAACACATATAGAGAAAACACTCAATCAGGTAAAGGCCTAAGAGGTGACCAACACTACTGTCTGCAAACTAACCAGGTTACCATGCAAATTTATGACAAAAGAGTAAATAGAGGGCGTTGGAGTAATAGAAAAGCTATTAGGATGTTCCTGAGCCAGCTGCTCCGTTGTGAACTCACTCTGATAGATCTACTACAATCAGAGTGTCTGCCAGCAAGAATGCAATGTATGAGAATTCTCCTATCATTCAAGCAACCTACAATCCCCTCCATGCTTTTCAGAATGAATCCCTTTCTGAGCACCTTCTCAATATTTCCATTAAGAGTTTTTTGCACAGAAAAAGTGTACCCACTCCTGAAACAGCATCAACAAGTGGGAACTGTTGCTTTAAATCTAGGTTGCAACAGATCTCACATTGCTAAACCTGAGGCTGCTGCAACTGAACTGACCCCAAGAAGGCAAAGAAGCAATATACAAACAGTGTTACCCACAGCTGTAGGAACTGCTGAGGATGTCCCAGAGGAAACATTGACTTATTCAGTGCATTGTCAGAACCTGAGCAAGTTAACATCATTCAAAGATTGGATGACCTAAAAGAGGCATTGACAACAACTCAATCTACAACAAAGCCTCTATTTAATTTGGCTCCACTAATCATGCAATCTTGTGACAATGTATTTAATCAACAAACTGCCTCTACCTTAACAGTAAAAGAAGGTACTGTCACACAAGCTGACTGTGGGGTAACTGCACTGACTGACCCAACCTCTGAGAAACAACTGAAAGACAAAGGGCTTCATCACACAGTGCCCCCTAAGCTGACAAACACTAAGGAGATAATCCAGCTTCGATCTTCAATTGATTTAGAAGCTCCCATAACAGCTTTCCACAAGATGAATCCTCAGCTATGCCACTCCAAAAATGGACATAAACCTACATTTAGAGATTTAAACTAGAGTACCTGCCCATTGGGGAAAAAAATCATTCTTGGAGCAAGAGCAAAGGCATACTGGCAATCGAGATATAGAGGAGCAACAAGTTCTGCACCCGTGAGGAGAAATATTGAACTTCACAACAATTGTGTTTTTAGGGGAAGTTTAAATGATATTGATCTGGCTCCAATGTCAAGTTGACATCTGACATCTTTATCATCCAGCCAATTAACTAAGCCAGATCATCTTGCTTCTGAGAACCCCATACAGTTGGTGACCTGGAATATAGCGGGTTAGAAAGGGATAGTTGATAGTGGACTGATGAGCTTTTTCTCTAGATTTGACATAATAGCCCTTCAAGAAACTTGGCGAACCAAAGTGGATGAACCAGTAGAACTGCCAGGCTTTCAGGGATGGGACTATGCATTCTTATAAAGCAAGAGTTGCAATGGCAGGGAGAGAAATTATATAATGAAGATAAGTATCCGTACTTTCTAGCTGTCAAATTTGAATATGACTAGTTTGAGTTAATATTGGTAAATGTGTATATTCCCCCAAGCATATCCCAGCACTATAATTCCGAATATTGGATGTGCTTGGAAGTTATCCTAGAAGATATAGCAATACTGTATCCTCAGTCCATTGTGGTTTTATTAGGAGATCTGAATGCTAGACTTGGTCCCTTTTTGTATGACTTGCCCAGAAGAAGGGAATCCCAGGGGAGTTCTTTGAAAACTATCCTCAGTGGCTCTCGAGAGATTGTAAAAGTAATGCCACTGGTTTGCTCCTAGTCTCCTTAATTTGTAAGGGTAATCTCCAAATTTTGGAAGGTAAGGATAAGAATTACATATACCCTTATACACACCACTCAACTAATCAAGTAGTGTACTGGATCTCTTCTGTGTGTCTAGAGGTAAGGCTGTCCTCTTCTCGGAGGTCACAGTACACCTTACCGACAACAGCGACCATCAGCCTATACGTGTGACATTGCAAGGCCACTCAGATTTAAGACCATATAACATGGCTGACAGATGGCTTACTAAAAAGGTAGAAGTGACTCAAAATAAAAGGTTAATTTGGGCTAGTTGATACTAAGGCAATATTAGAATACCTTAAAACAGAGAATGCTGTTAGGTGGGGTAGAACAATCCAATCATTTACTACTGACTGGATGTCAGCCTACAATGCATTCTCCAATCTTTGTAACATACTGAAGAAACATCTAACAACTAAACCTGCTACAAAAAGAGCTCAAGTGGGTAGACCTCACTGATTTGATTTGGATTGCCAGTGACTGAAAAAGAAATTGAAGGCAGCCATGAGGCTTGCCCAGGGGAACCCTACTTCCTATATACAAGCTAAGATGTTGCACACAAGAAGGGAATATAAAAAAACTATAACATTAAAAAAAAAAAGTTTTGCCATTTCAATCTGGCCAGAACTTGAGTTGGCTGCCAGAAGTCATAACTCAGTATCATTTTGGCATTCTGTAGCAGGTATCCTGAAGGAATGGAGATTTGCATTTGACATACTAATCTCTGCTGATTAGTAATTCTCTGGGAGAATTATTATCAGTGCTTATTTGCCTCCACCGAACCGGTAAAGAAATTATTTTCAAACAGTGATTTAATAAACCTTAGAACTTCCCCCCATTGGCCACCAGTCTCAGAAAAGGAGATACAGTCCATCATTAAAAGTTTAAAGAGCAATAAAGCCCCAGGAGAGGATTTTCTACCAGCAGAACTATTTAAGAAATTTCCCAACTGGTGTTGATCTGTATTAGCAGGCCTTTTTATACACATAAATAATACCAGACGGGTGGAAGATGGCAATAGTTGTCCCCATATATAAAAAGGGCAATAAAAAGGATCCTAGTAATTATAGGCCCATCAGTTTATATGTGGCAAAAAAAGTAACATCAGATTCAATACAATCATGTTAAATATTAATTTCAGTTGAGAGTTTCTCTCATTTCCATAAAATGCTTCAATCTCAATAAAAATAATTTGAACTGAATCATTCTGTGTCCTTCACATAACTCCCATTCTATTCTGAACCTTAGAATAAAATTGGTTCAGAGACTAGGTTAATAGATCTAATCCACACCTAAAGAAGAGAATTTAAAAAAAACACGTGAAATATTTAAACCATCCACCTCTACATTCTTTGTAGAAATAAATTGGCAATCTGGCCTTTCAGAAGCAGCAAAATAATAGCCTTTGTAATAATTACAAGAGGGAGATAAAATTGCAATATTTAAATTTTAATGTCTCTGTGGAATTAAGAATATGTTTTCAATTCTAAAGACAATTCTTGTAATTCCATCCATTAATGAAATAGTTGTCAGTGTTCCAAGGAAACCCTCAAGACCATTCAGAACTCTGACACAAAGTCCATCAAAATAAGAATTTATTATTGAAGACATCTTGGCACATCTGGGGAAGACCCGAATCTGAGATCTCACATTTTCCCCCAACCACATTAAACTCACACCCTGCTCTGTTCAATGACAAGCACATCACAAGACCCAATCAGTCTGCATTCTCTGCTTTCTCCAAACTTTGGTCTCTCCCCTTTCAGGTGCCAGCAACTTGTCCTTGATGTCATGTGAAATATGTTGCTATGGCTATACTTCCTTCGCTGCACTCCCCTTCCCACAGCTCTCCCATCCCCTGCTGTAGCAGACCTGTTTAGTCTATCTCAAGATGGATCCAGGGCTGACATTCTGCCTCCTCTCAAGCAATGAGAACATCCTGAAATGAGACAAGTGACATGAGGTTAGGGGTTAACAATCTAATCACCAGGAAAGTTTTACCGAAGTGGCTTCAGACAAAGGGTACCCCTTCCAATATATTAGACTCCTATGTAATGTAAATGTATGTAAATATGTAAATAACTCCTATGTAAATGACTCCTATGTAATCTAGAGCCCAATATTTTCTTCACTTCATAATGGGTTTCCCCTTGTACCACAATTGGCTTAGGAGCAGGTTGATCCCTTGGCCTGATTTGGAAGCTAGTGGCTAGATTTAACAAGCTGCTACAAAACTCTTCCTAATAAGTGGGGAAGGCTTAGTTTTACCATTACTGGATTTATTACTTTCACAGTGGGGAATGATCCTATTTTTGGTGGGTAACCTTAATCTAAGGTATTTCATGGACAAGTAAACCCAGTCTCCCACTTTAAAAGGAGTTTGAAGAGATCTGTACTAATCTGCCTGACATTTGTATCTCTCTGCAGTGAAGGCAAAGGTGCATTTGCAGTGGTGGGATTCAAATAATGGTTTCTTCCAACAACCAGTTCACCAAACTGCTCAGAAAGTTAACAACCGGTTCTCCCAAAATGGTGCAAACTGGCTGAATCCCACCACTGCACATTTGGTATTCTCCCACCTCGGATTAGTGAGTTTATTTCATTTATTTGATTAGGGTCATTGAGGATGGAGGCTCTCTAGGCCAGGGATCACCAATCCTTTGGACCTCAGGGACCACCAAACTCATAATTTTAAAACCCAGGGATCACTAACCGGTTCTGTGGGTGTGGTCTAATTTGTGGATGTGGCTTTGTGGTCATGTGACTGTATGGGCATGGCTTGTATGTAAATATTATAAATATTTATATAAATGTTGGATGTTTTATAAAAAAAGAGCAACTTTTACCCAAAATCAGGCAAAGCAGGCAGGCAGATTGAGTTGTTCACAGAATCACAGATTCATTCAGAGATCTATTTATATGCCATTGGCTAGCTCAGCCTGTCACATAAAATTTACTTGCAAGCTAACTCATAAAATTTGCTAGCAAGCAAACTCATAAAATTAACTCACAACACACCATGTATGTAAATAATGAATTTTTTATATAAAAAAGAGCAATTTTTACCCAAAATTAGGCAAATCAGGCAGGCACATTGAGTTGCTCACAGAATCATTCAGTGATCTATCTATCTGCCATTGGCTAGTTCAATTTATCACATAAAATTTGCTTGCCGTGAGTCTGTACTGAATAATAGAACCGTTAGTCCTAAGGGAGGTTTGGCTGTGCTTAAAAGCAGAGCTGAAGATCTAAAGACTACCTAGAAAGTAAGAAATCCAATCTTTCTGCTTCCTAGCTAATCTAAATCTCCCAGCACAGCAGAACAGCTGATGATCAGAAAAATAGCAATTTAGCAGGCAAGTTTGCTGGGTAAGGAGTGAGTGGACAGGGAGGGTTCCTGAGGGTCATGTGGGCAGCACAGCCTTGTGTTTCTGTGCAGCCTGGATTAATTGCTTTGGGGGATGCTCTGGGGGTGAGATTTCTCTGCAGCCCACCAAAATTTTCTTGTGGCCTACCAGAGGGCCATGGCCCACTGGTTGGCGACTGCTGCTCTAGGCAACTCAGGCATGGGCACAAAATCCATCCCACTAGTGATTTGGAAAGGAGTCAGTTAGTTGCTGCTATGGACTGCATTGTTGTATGCCACTTCCACAAACAGTAGTAGATTTGTCCAATTGTCTTGTTGGTAGTTGACATAACATCTCAGGTACTGCTCCACCATAGCATTCGTTTGTCCCATGGCCCCATTTGTACTCAGATGAAAAGCAGAGCTCAATTCTTGAGAGGATCCAATGTAGTACAGGAACCCCCTCCAGAATTTTGCTGCAAATTGGACTCCCCAGTTGGAAATGATCTGGCAAATGATCATGCAGTTTATAAATCTGCTTGATGAACATTCTCACCAGTTTTTTAGCTGAGGGTAATCCAGAGCAAGCTTGCATAGGGAATAGATCTACCACTGTTCAAATTATGGTGTTTCCCCCACTTTCTGGAAGCTCAACTATGAAGTCTATAGCTATCTCTTCCCATGACTGGTTAGGTTCGGCTACTGGTTGGAGTAGACCAGGCAGTTTTCCTGGCCTCATTTTCCTGGCCGCGCAGGTAGAATATCTTTTTACATAATTTTCCACATCTGCCTTCATTTTGGATGAGCAAAATTACCTCCTTGCAAAGTGGAAGGTTTTTAAAAATCCAAAGTGACCAGCCAGCCAAGAGTCATGACTGTGCTGCAGTATCTGTAGTCTTAGGCTGTCTGGGCCATACAGTTTGGATCCTTGCCATGCTAATCCATCTTGTAGGGTTAGCGTATTTGGGCTGTTCTTAAACCATGGCTCTGTGGGGAGTACAGACCTAAGTGCCACAGTAATCACATCCTCCTTTTTGTTGTCTCGACTCTGGGCTTGGCTCCGTGTGGTGATTTGAGCAACTAGTTGCAAAGGAGGTATGATGGCATGTATTATTTCCTCCCATCAGCTATGAACTGGGGCTTTCTTGATAAAGCATCAGTTAATCTGTTTTTCTCTTCTGGGATATGTTTCAGCTCAAAGTTGAATCACTTGAAGTATTATGCCATCAGACTTGTTTAGGGGATAGTTTCCTAGGGGGTCTTTAATGCCTCTAGGTTCTTGTTATTAGTCCAGACTTCAAAGGGCATTTTGCTTCCCTCCAAGAAGTGTCTCCAAGAGAGGAGGGCCCATATGACAGCAAAGGCCTCCTTCTCCCATATGGCCCATCAACGCTCTGTGTCAGTGAGTTTTTTTGGATACATAGGTACAGGGCTGCAGTTGGCCTAGAGAATTTTCTTGTAGGAGCGTTGTGGCTACTGTGACATTGCTGGCATCTGCTTGCACCACAAAAGGTCAGGATGCTGAAGGATTGGGTCTTTGGAGATAGTTCTTTTAGTTCCTCAAATCCTTGTTGGCAGTAAGAGGTTGGTTGGGTTTGGGTTTAGGGTCAGTTTCTCTTGTTTTCAATAGCTCCTTAAATGGCAGAGCTCTCTCAGTGAATGCAAGAATGAACTGTTGGTAAAAAATTGCAAACCTGAGGAAGCTCTGAAGCTGTTGTTGGGTGCAAGGAGTCTAGTACTCCTTTAACTTTTTCTGGATCCATTTCAATCCTCTCGTTGGACACCCAGTAGACCAGGTAATCTAGGGAGGTCTTGTGGAACTTGCACTTTGACAGCTTAGAATAAAGCTTAGCATTGAGGAGTGTTTTAAAGACCTGCCACACTAGTTTGATGTGTTCCTCCATTGTCTCACTAAAGATGAGTGTCACCCAAATAACCCAAAACTCTTTTATAAAGGTGCTCATGTGGCACCTCGTTAATGAATTTCATGAACACTGCAGGGGCTTCTTGTAGCCCAAATGGCATGACCTTAAACTGGAAGTTGCCTAGTGGTCAATTGAAAGCCATTTTCCATTTGTCACCTTCCTTGATCTGCACACGGTAGTAAGCTTCTCTGAGATATAGTTTGGTAAATATCTTTCCCCTCACCAAATGGTTAAACATGTTCTTCATAAGGGGGAGGGGATAGGAATTTTTGTATGCAAACAGCATTGATTCCACAGAAGTCTATGCAGAGCCTCACCCTCACATCTTTTTTCTCCTTAAACAGCATGGGGGCTGTGACCTTAGATTTTGTGGACTGGATAAACTCTCTCACTATTTTGTGTCAATGTACTTCCTCAATTTGCCAATCTTTTGGGGGAGTCATTGAGTACATTTTTGGCTTCAGTAATTTAGCTCCTGATATGAATTCTATGGCACAGTCAGTGCGGTGATGGGGGAAGCACATTGTAGTCATCTTTGCTGAACACTTCCACTAGGTCTCTGTACTGCTTGAGTATCTGCGTGCATCCAGGCAGAGCCTCTGTGGCAGTGGTCACTTTTTCCTTTTATCTGAAGCTGCTGGGCTCATGCTGCAGGAGCAGGGGCATTTTAATTTCTGGTAACCATCTTCCTAGGTGTTCATGGGTGCCCACTTGTCCAGCCAGGCTAGACCCTGGTCATCTTTGGGGCAATTATGAATTCTGTGATCTCCCAGTGGCACCCCATTTCCAGCCTTAGGAGTTTGGTGACTAAAGTCGCTGGTACATCCCCCATTAAGGGCCCATCCACCTGTTTGAATTGGATGGGGCAATTCAGAACCCTTGCCATTATTTCTAAATTTTCCACCATTTGAACCCTGATTAAGAACTTGGTGCAGCCAGTGTCTATTATGGCCTCTAGGTCCCCATGAGCACCTATCTTGGGAAGTACTATGTGGGATTTTAAGGTGAAAGGACAAATGACTTCACTTATCATTGGGCGCTCAACACCACTTCCACTGGTGTTGGTGCCCTCTGGAGCTGGAGTTCCCCCTTCATGGGACAGCTGGTGGGGGACTCCACAGCTTGTCAAACAAACTTTCCCTTGTCTGGAAGTTTCCTGGGAGTTTTCCTTGACTTTGCTGTCATTGTCGCTTGAAGGATTGGTGTGTGTGCAAGGCATTCTGAAGAGTGATTACCCTGTTGAACACATCTGAAGCACTTTATAACAGGCATTGCCACCAGCTTTGACTCCCCTGCCACTTTGGTGGTTGTCTTTCATCCAAATGGCTGCTTGGGGTTTTTCTCAGACTGGGCCCTCTGGTAGAGGCGAATCTCTAGGTACATAGTCACTGCCTTCTGATACCAAACTTGGATCTTATTTGGTATCCCTCTGTAGGTGCATGCTTGCCTCAGTTCCTGATCCAAAGCCTCCTTGAACTAGCGGACAAAGAGTCATTCAGGCCACTCCCACAGCTATTCTCCTAAACTCCCACATGAATTCTTTAGGGGGCCAACCATATTGCTTTAATGCCTTGATCTCTGCTTCAGCTTCCTCCTGGTTAGCCATGACTTCAAATTGAGCTCTGCGTGCCTGTAGAAAATTATCTAATTCCTCCAACTCAGGGGCTCCCTCATCATGGAGTTGAGCAATCCACTCAGCAGCTTCCCCTCTCTCATGTTGACCACAATGGCTGAAATGATATCTTGATCTGACTGATATTGAGCTCCTTAGTGGTCAATGTGGGCCCAGATACAATTTAGAAAGTAAGCCATTTTTCCCAGGGTGCCATCAAAGTCACCAAGAATTGCGGCGGGGTATCTGTGGCTTGTGAGGCTGGCAGTGAGACTGGAGATGGCATCCACTGGCACTGAATACACCCCTTCCCAGTGTAGAAGGCCCATCCAGGAAGAATTTGATTGGCTGGTGGCAATCCAAGGATGCTGGTGGACGGGGTGTGGTGGTCTGGGTAGCCTCCTCATCTGGCTGCAATGGCCAGGGCTCAAGTCTCCAGGGGTCCAGGTTGTTGACTGGCTGTGGCACCCTGCTGGGCCATCAGCCCCACAGATTGAATCCGCGATGGGAGGCTGGATCTAGGTCTGACCAGCACTGTGTGGAACAAAGTCAAGGCCCCACTTTGGCTTGCCACTTTTGCCTTGCCATGGGAAATTGAAGATAGGTTGAGCTCAGAGGTAGTATTCATCAATTCATGGGTTCACTTAACAACCATGTGATTCAATTATGGAGAACTGGTAGCAGAAATTTTGAGTAGTTTGGAGAACCAGCAAATACCATCTCTGATAGAAGATTTTACATTATCCTTGGTAGTAAAAAAAATTGAATCCCACCACCGGTTGAGCTAGGCTCCAACCAGGCTGGGTCGAGTATGGGGTCACTTGAGCTGTGAATCCCACACCAAACTGCTCAAGTCTTTCAGACAGTCCCGCTAGTGACTGGCTTCATGACAATGGCTGAAGTCATCACTCATGGGGCTTGCTCAGCTCCAGGGATTTCAATACCCTCCATTTGCAGGGTAGTGCGCACTTGGCTAGGCCTGTCTCCCATTTAGGTCTCCGAGTCACCTCTGCAGGCTCCCATGCCAGTTGCACAGCAGGTAGACACCAGTCAATATCAGGCCAGTTGGTTGTGATTGCAACAGCATTACTCCTTGGCTCAGCACCCCTCCGAAGCTTGGCCTCCTCTGCCTTAGCTTCAGCAACCACAGCTACCAAGGAATAGCAGATGGCTCTGCTAACATCCTCCTATATGGAACCGGTGGCTCCCTCAGAGGTCACTGCTCCTTTCTCCATCTTCCCTAAGTCTTTGCACACCTTGGCAGGTTGGGGTGCAATCGGGGATCAGGATCCCAGATAGTGGCACTTTGCAAGCAGCCTCTGGGATTTTTTCTTTTTAGCAGATTCAGTGTTCCAAGGAAACTCTCAAGACCATTCAGAACTCTGAGACAAAGTCCATCAAAGTAAGAATTTATTAGAGAAGTCATCTTGGCACATCTGAAGAAAACCCAAATCTGAGCTCCCATGTTTTCCTTCACCTACATTAAATTCACACCCTGCCCTGTTCAATTACAAGCATATCACAAGATCCAATCAATCTGCATTCTCTGATGCCTCCAAACTTCAGTGTCTCCCATTCCAGGTGCCAGCAACCCATCCTTGATCTCATGTGAAATATGTTGTTATAGTTATACTCCCTTTGCTATACTCCCTTTCCCACAACTCTCCCATCCATTGCTGTGGCAGCCCTGTTTAGTCCATCTCAAGATGGTTTCTGGGCTGACAATGGCAAGGTTAGAAGAGTCACATAATTTTTCACCAAATAATAAAGAAAAACATTTCAGATGATGTTTAAGATCAATCTGAAATTTGTTTTTATGATAATGAGGTAAATGACATTTGACAATATGCAAAATATATAAATAAAATATTTGCATCCTTGTATAGAAAACTAACAATCAAGCAGAGTAACTGTCTATTAAAAACCAAAATACTGTTCTCTCCAAATAATCGCAGACAAAAAAAATCATCAGATTTCAAGGTTCCCATATTACATACCAAGGAAGCCCTACATAAAGATATTGCAGTAGCCCAGACAGAAGTTAGTAAGGGATATTTAGACTAGAAGCAAATATCCTTGGGCAACCTCAACCTATTTGAAGTTGCTAGGGACATTAGCTACGTTTGGCAAAGCTTCCAAATTTAGCTTGTCTACTTCCTCAGAATTCATAAATTAAAACTTAAATCTTCCAAGAGTCATAATTGTTAGTGAAATAATGGAGGCTGAGTCAAACCAAATAAGAAAGATTTTATATTAAAGAATTCATGTCACACTTATGGTGATCATATTTTCTTGGAAAAAATAATGGCCAAACTAGAAACTAAGGTAAATCTAAAAGAGGATCATATTTTTTAAATTGTTTGTTTATCATTTTGTATTACAAAGGAAAATTCAAGAATAAAACCATGAAAAAACTTTGCAAAAGTACATACTCTAATAAAAATATCTAAAATCAAAGAGTATATGCATATACCATACATTAAAATGATAATTCAGCTTCATATTTATGTGAAAGACTATGCATTAAATGGTAATCATACAGTAAAAGGTAAAGGGTAAAACTGAGTTCTTAAAAATAAATAAATTTAACATACTGTTTTTCTAAAATAAAGAACCATTCTTTGTAGTGAGAGACAAATAGGTACAGTAGTCATAGTGAACACAGATTCCAGGAACAAATTTATACAGCTAGTATTTAACTTACAAAGTGCCTGCTTAACAGCAGTTCAGAATTATGACAACTTTGAAAAAAGTGACTAACAACCTGCCTTCAAAATTAAGATCACAGAGTTATGGGATCACTGTTTGGGTACTTGGCAACCAGCTTGCATTTATAATAGTTGCTGCACCTTTGGGCATGTGATTGTGATTTACAACCTTCTCAGCTGGCTTCTGACAAACAAAATCAATTTGGAAAGCTGGGTTCACTTAAGAACCATGTGATTCACTTAACAACCACCTGATTCTCTTAAATCAGAGGGAAATGGTTGTAAAATTGGTCACATGATAATTCACTTAACAACCACATTCCTTAGTAATCAAAATTTTTATCCCAATGTTAATTATAAGTTGATAGAATGGTCATATATTAAATTAAGAAAGCTCTGATAAAAATGAACCTACTAAATTGCCAGGTTAAATATCTAGCCATTAACTCATTTTCCGTGCTTTGAGCAATGGAAGAATGGAATCAGCCATCTTGATTTCAACTGTGATGACTTTTAAAGAATACTAAGTTTGCAAAACTCTTTTTCTAATCACATTTACAAATGGTCTATAATTAACCCTAAAGCTATTAGAGATCTTCAGAATGACAAGTTTGAAAAGTCTGCATTGTATGACTTTATTTTCAACACTAAACAAAAGAAAAATTCATTACTAACTGGGAATTGAAAGGATTTAAAATAAACAACAAAAAGCTAAATAACTGATTAAGAATCCAGATAAATTTGGAATATTAATTTTAGTATAAATTTTGGAAATAACTACAAAAGTAAGCAATTGTAACATAGAAAAATATAAGTGCTCAAAAATAAATAATTCATTCTTTTCCTTTTTCCTTTTCTTTTTTATTTCTCTTTTTCTAAGTTTAAATAATTTTACTAAAGACTATAATTACAATAGTAAATACTAATACATATTTAAAAAGAAGAGTAGAAAGAAAGAGTAAAAAGTACAAATAGAAATGTAGAGAATAGAAATGTATGTTAAAATAAAGAAAAGTGAATTCCAACCTGCATTACAACAGATGTAAACAATGTTAAAAAAAATTTCATGTTCTCTTAACTTGCTAATTTCTTTTGTATATCAAATGAGACATCTTTTATTCATGTAGTCTGTAAGACATACAAATCTCTAATAGATGAAAAGCAATTAGCAATTTCTGAACATTCTTAGGAAAAGAAGTATGTCAGCTTAGTGCCCATTTTAAAAGTCCTGACAACAGGGTGAACAAGATAGCCAATCCTTCAACTCTCAGCAATCAAAACCACCAGGCATCTTTTGTTTTTAGTCGCTTCATGAAGATCATTTGTCTGGAGCAGTTTCCCATGCCTCTTATCCAGTGATTCAAAGAATTCTTGCATTCCCTAACACTTCGTCTTTCACTGCAGTTCATTTGGTCTGTTTTTTGTGGACCCATCTTCAGTTTGCCATTTCTTACCTCAAAAGCCCTTTTGGTCTAAGTTTAGTTTGCACTCATTTTTAGCCATTAAAATTTAAATAATTAACTTAAAATAAATACCTATACATACATACATACACATTAAAAACTGTCCCCAAGGAGCTTCCTTTATTTATTATTTATTCTCTTTATTTTTTAACATTTATATACTCACAATGACTTGGAAAATTTAAGCTCAAAAATCCAAACTTTTTCATATTTTCATATAAAATAATTCAATATGTTTTGCAATTCACCAACATTAGAAAAGCTTTAATTTCACAATAACTGGAAAATTTTCACATTGCTAAACTTGGAAATGAGTTTGCATTAACTAGCTTCATTAAAAAGTCTACTCAAATTCATCTGCGTTCTCCAGAAACGTTACTGACATTTATTCAAATATAACCTAACATGTAAAAATACTATTCTGCAATTCATTTCATACTCTACCCATGAGTAAAAACAGATTAGTTCCTAAATCTATTTAATTTAATGATTACATATTCCACTAAGTAAAACAAGTACAAATCCTATTTTGATTAATGTATTAGAGATTTAAAATATGAAAAATATTGAAAAGAAATGTTTTGTGTATGTATGGCTATCTTTTTTGCTTAATAAGTTGTTCCCTATTGTTTAGCTCTGGCCTAACAATAGTTATGTAACATTTGGGTAAATATATGCAGCTTAGCAACCCAGCAGTAGAGACCAAGATGGAGAAAACCTCCACAGCCACCATGTATTTGCCTTTGGTTCTCAGGTAGGAAGGAACAAAAGAGAGTCACACACTGCAGAAGATCAGCATGCTGAATGTGAGACATTTGGTCTCATTGAAACTGCTGGGAAGATTCCTGGAGAAAAAAGCTACTGTAAAACTGGCAACTGCCAGTAAACCTATGTATCCCAGGACACAGTAGAACATAATACTTGAGCCTTCATTGCACTGCAATGTCATTTCCTCAATTTTTGAATGGGTGTCAACATCTGGAAAAGGGGGAAATATGAACAGCCACACAATGCAAATTCCTGCTTGCTTCAGGGAACAAGAAAGAAAATGGAAATGGCTAACTGTTTTCCCACCCATTTCCTCACCCTGGATCCTGGCTTGATGGCCATGAAAGCCAGAATCACTGTGATGGATTTTGCCAATACAGAAGACACAGCCACAGAGAAGATGATGCCAAAGCTAATTTGTTGAAGGAGACATATTATATAATGAGAAACTGCAGTGAACAAAGGAAGCATAGGAGGAGCAAAATGACTAGAATGTAGGTAAGATTTTGGTTATTGGCCTTGACAATGGGAATATGGTGATATTTCAAAAATTTTGCCAGAACACTAACTGCAGAAAGAAAAAAAAGTGCCAGAATAAGTAGACCTATTCCTGTTGGTTCTTCATAGGATAAGAAAGATATTTGCTTGGCAAGACATGAATCCCTCTCTTTGCTTGGGTGTTGGTCCTCTGGACATTCTGAACAAACATGCATATCTGGAATTTAAGTACATAATTTTTCTGCATCATTGTCTGTATTTGTGTTATCATGGACCATAATATATTTATGTTATTGTTTTTAAAATAACAAAAAGTGAAAAAGGAGCAAAACAAAAAGATTATCATGGTAGAAACCAGTAAATTATCGAATAAAAATGTATAACAAATGTTTTTAAAATGAAAAAAAGAAGAAAGTAAAAATGATCATGGTACAGTATTGCTAATTCTATTTCAGTCTCACTTTCTACTGTTGTATCTAACTAAGGAAAGATTAGGATGGTATATTTTTCTTTTAGCAAACTCTTTTTTCATAGAAATAGAGTAGAGTGGAGTGGAGTGGAATGGAATGGAATGGAAGGGTAGGTTAGGATTGCCTAGAGTAGAGTATTGTAGAGAAGAATGGAGTGGAGTATAATGGAGTGGAGTGGAATGGAAGGGTAAGGTAGAGTAGAGTAGAGTAGAGTAGAGTAGAGTAGAGTAGAGTAGAGTATTGTAGAGTAGAGATGAGATGAGATGAGACATCTTAGGCTAAAATCATATGAATGTTGATATTCACAAACAGAACAGCATTTATAATGGATTATTTGATGCACATTTGAAGAATAGAAAGAAAGAAAAATCAAGAGCATTTGACCAAATTGGTTTGAATTATTTTGTAAATTGCATTAGTGGTTTTTATAGTGATAGAAAGAGATATATTGAACTCTACATAGACCAATAAACAAGTAAATGTTCACTTGAATGATATGTGCTCTGTTATGCAGGCAAAATCCTGCCGTGGTTTTACAGTCTTAAGAAGAACATGGTACTTCTTACCCTTTTTGACTGAAATTTTCTCTTTAGGGCATGGAAGGCAATCATAGCAGCAAAATGGCTTTCCCTCCTGCTTTGATAAAAGTATAAGTAACTTTCTTTTTTTTAAACTGGGTAATATTTTAGCCTATGCCAAAGTTATTTCAGTGGGACTCATCAAAACTGATGTTTTTTTCCTGTCATTTCATCTCTCACTTTGGATAATAGAGGCATTTTAAATAAAACTAAAGAGAATTTAACATATTTTTCAGGCTTATTTTTTAAACTAATTGAATCTAATACAATTGTATGGAATCTGAAAGGTGCTTTTTCAAAAGGTAACTGGACTTTCTTTTTTCTTTTTTTACTTGAGGAAGATGTTTTACTTCTCATTCAAGAAGCTTCATGAATTCAAGCAGGATGGTAGGGTGATAGAAGGATTAATTCTGATAGGATGAGGGGAGCGGGTTGGAAGGATTATATTTGTTGGCAGTTGTCTTGTCATTAGCATGTTCTTTGAGTGCCATTTGTCTCTGAGTGCTATTCTGTAATATTTGTCTATGGAGATTTTCAGTCATGACCTGGATGACTGAAAAACTCCACAGACAAATGGTACATAATATAATGAAACAACTTTCAAGAGGATAATAGATAGATGAAGATGACAGAGCTAAAAAATGACATACAGGTACTACTTGGCTGCAATTAAGGCTGGAATTTGCATCACTAAATGAGATGTTATTAACTGAGTTGCACCCAAATTTATTACTTTTTTGCCATAGTTTTGACTTCCATTTTTGACTTTTGTTTTTGGAAGCTGAATGGCAAGATAGCAAATGGCAATTATGGGACCGCAGCACACTGAAACCATCATAAGTATGAGATCCAGTCATAAGTCATAACTCCAAATAGTTGTTAAAGCAATGGTCATAAGTCAAGGACTACCTATACTCAAAAAGAATTGCAAACTGTTAAAAAAAATTCAGTGGCATCCTGATCTTAAGCAAAACAATTCCAAAAGCAAATAATCACAGTCAAATTGACATAGTCCTCAATTTATGACTATAACTGACCCCAAAATTTATATTGCTAAGTGTAAAATTTTGCCCCATTTTACTAATTTTCTTTGTTAAGTGAATCACTGCAGTTGTTAAATTAGTAACATCATTGTTAAGTGAGTCTGGCTCTCTCTTTGACTTTGTTTATCAGAAGGTCACAAAAGATGTGACCTATATATATATGTATACCCTGGGGCACTGCAGCCATCATAAACATGAACGAGTTGTCAATCATCCAAATCCAAATCACATGACCATGGTGATGCTGCAACTGTCATAAGTGTGAAAAACGATCAGTGCCTTTGTAACTTTCAACAGTCACTAAATGAACAGTTGTAAGTCACTTTGCTCTCCCACATAATTACTCTTTTTTCTTCCCAAGCTCCATGTTAGGAACTAATGCCAAGCCCCAAACAATGCTAGAATATTTCCAAAAGGAGACATTCAGGTCGTAACTGTCCTATCCTACCAGAGTAAACATGGAGTTGTTACAGGACATTATTATAGTTCAGGGACTATTATTGCAGTAATATCTGGCCTGCAATATGAACAACAGGTAGAAACTAAGGCACCTATCTCAGGATATGATGGTATTTCAATCCAATCTTAGTAGAAATTGACTAATAGAAAGAGAGAGAATTAATCTGATGGCACCCTTATGGGAGCAACCCCTGGGTTGATCTGTCCTCTCCACAACCATAGACTGGAACACCATCTCAGAATGCAATGTCCCCAACCTACAATCCCCGGAATCATTCCAGGGAAATATTATGGTTCGATTTGTCTTTTTCGCTATGGAAGAAATAATCTCATTGTTAATTATTGTAGCAGAATTATTAGAATAATGCATTTTATCTAGTTCATTAACTTCATTAACTTTTTTTTACCGTGACTTGGCTCACAAATCTTAATTTATACCTTTTCCCCCACAACTAATAAAAAGAATTTGGTTAATTCATTAATATCAGAATAAAAAACTAAAATATCTACCAATATCTAAAATATCTAATAGTCTAATTTTACAGGAAGCTTTATCAAGCCGGTTTAACACTGAATCTGGACCAACTTATTTTGGCAGCCTGTCAACTCTTTAAAATTCTTATATTTTTGTTTTTCTAAATGTTTTATTGTTTTTGAATAAATATTTACTTTTAAACTTCTTAATAAAGATCAATATTTTATTCCTGAAATACCTGTCTCTGAGAGGTATTTCAAATTGCCGTATCACAACTAAATGCTCAAAGTCTTTATATAAAAAAACCTCTGTAATATTATTTCAGTGTTAAATGGTACACAAGTTATTTTGGATATTATTCCAGTCATGCAAGAAAAAAAAATCAAAACTTACTTGGTTGAAACTGTTATGCCAGGTGATGATTTAATTATGAATGGTGAATTTTTCCTCTTTAACACAGGGATCCAGCTTCCCCATTTTCACTCATTGGAAGGATTGGTTTTGAAAGGTGACCCAGTTTATAATATCAAATCCAGATATCAATTCCCTCCTCTGATTGAACTGAATCCTATCCCCAGCACTGTTATTGAATGAGATTCTTTTCATAAACTGGTGGAGCTGAATATCAGTGAAGACACAAAATGGATATTAATACAGTATCAGTAATCAATAAATATTTCACATCAATTGTAGGAACAACATCTGCTGAAGTTTTCTTAGCTCTCAACATTTGGTATATTCCTTCATATAGCCTAAATATTTACTGAGAGAAACAAAATGTCTATGTATAAATGCATCTTTGCTCCTTACCTGGAAAAGAGAATGAAATATATATGCTGAAAGATACAAAAGAATCAAGGAAGAAGAGTCTGAATGAGCATGGATTAAATAATGCAAAGCAAGGAGATTGAGATAATCTGACCGACTGAGAACAAATGAGAAATGAATTACAGAACATATTTATTAAAGAATGAATGCAGTAAGAGAAAGAACAAGACTAGGAAATTCATAAAGAGAGTTAATGACATCCATAAACGAGAGAGGTAATATAGTTGAATAACAACAAGCATTGCATGAAGCAGTGCATTGGCAAGGGTGAAAGCTAGTGTGTTTGAAGGATAGAAAGTTATGGAGAAAGTTAGTGGGTATAAATTAGATTTTCCTATGTCCCCCATTTATATTGTATCTCAAACCTTCATTTCTTTGGTTTTATGTGATTTTGTATGGAAAACAGATTGTGAATGCATACAGGTTTGTATAAAGAAAGAGAAAAAAAGCAGAAATGTTCAGTACCTGCCATGATTGTTGCTCTGGAATATTCAGTTTTCTCCGATTCAACTTTCCATTGTGCTTTTGCTTTATATGCATGGCGTGTAAAGCATGAGCTATAACATACACTGCATTGTATATATTATAACTATGACCAGTCATGTTCATTTCAAAAAGAGCCCCAGGGAGGTCATCTAATTTCTCCTTCTTTGTGCAAATGTCACTCTCTTCCCCATTGACCAAGGAACTGGGAAAGTCACATTGAAACGCATGCATCCACACATCTTTAATAAAGCCATCTTCTTTTGATGAGAAATGGTCTCTTTCCTGAACAAATTGCTGAAATCCTGGAACTTCATTGGAATAAAGTGAAAAGGACAGGGCACCATGGATGTCTTGAATATCCCAGCTCCTTTGGTAAATTACTGTTGCAAGATCCGTTTGGCAGGGTATGACCCACACTTTACCTTTTGGCTCCATGGATTCTGATTCAATTTTAGGAAGATTTAGCAACAACCTCAGATGCAGAAGTGTTGTTTCATAGACAATTATTGCATTCATAGTGAGATAAAATGTTTCCACAAGCCACTCCAGTTCCACAAATACATTACTGATGTGCAGTTGTTTAATTATCTTTAAAAAGGCAATGCAAATGCCATGAAGAGGAAAAGTTGAAAAAAATCATCCACACAAATATTTCATCAACATCATCTCTCACAAGGATCCCAACCCAGGTCCATTTGAAGTAAACAAGCAACTGAAGAAATCCTTGGTATATAATATTTTCATTTGGCACCATGTGATAGAGGAAAAAGGATTCAATTTGATCTGGTATCCCTAGATGTGATCCATAGATTAACTACAGGAATAAGAAAATTAATAGAAGCTTAGAGAACAGAAATAAATGAAGAAATGTTTACTTACTATTTTACTTTATAATATTTATAAACTAGCAGGTGCACAAAGCTGCTTTACTTTGGGAGATATTGCTCAAGCATCTAGCAAATTTCAGATTGTATATGACTTATTTTAACAGCCTTATAAGAATAAAAACATTATTTTTTTTATTCATCAGAGGATAGATTCCTTATATTCTCATGCTGTATAATTAATAATATTACACCTCAAGAACATGCTTGCATTTCAAATTGGTACATTAGAATTCCCCAAATAATGTTTTCTGGGAACTTTCTAAAATACATGTGAATTGGTTGGTTGTCTGGATGTCTGACTGTTTGTTTGGTTGTTGTTTGGTTGATTAATTAAAATTTAGCTTGAGGGATCCCAGGAGTTCTTTGATCTTGGTTGATTTCTAACAGGCATTTAAATATCCAAATTACTGTAGCTAGTCTCACCAGTGATAATAAGGCTGGGGTTTTGTTCTCTGTATTCTAGCAGTTTAATGGTTTAATTGAAATCAAAATTTAACTTGATTTCAATTGAAAACCATCTTCAAGAATAACTCCTGGTCACCTACCTCAGAAAAAGGAAAATGAAAAGCTGTATATGATGAAGCTTACTGAGTCAGAAGATACTTTCTAGCTCTCCTCCATTGAATATCATGTTTCTTTGAATATTTTATAATCTTATTTTCCTGATCCAATCACTATAAATTGTTCAAAATAATTTGGTGTTGTAATGAAATTCCTTGTTACTAAAACCTTTTTCTAATTTCCTTGGGGCACTCTTGTCAAGATCATGGTCCTTTCCTTACAATTAGTCTATAAAATCAAAATTATTATTCATATTGCCTCAAACATTAATAATTTGTTTTCTTTATATGCTTTATTAATCAATATAAACTAAGTAAATATTAAGCACAAATTAGCATGTGTAGAATTTACATAGATATAAATAACTCCAAAAATGATACAAGCAAACAAAGAGATGGATGAGATAGCAATAATTTCCAACATGGAACAAATAGAGTATATTTTAAGAATTCAAAAGAGAAAAGAGAATAAAGAAAAAGAACTTTTAAAAATGAGGGGGGAACTGCGAATGTGTGCTCTAGAGATTCAACAGCAAGATAGAGATGCTGTGGCAGAAGAAATATTTAGATTAAATAAACAAGATAAAAGGAGCTACAAGATATCAGGAGAAGCATGAGAGATTTACCAAAAAGTCAATAAGAATTGAAATTCTAAAAAGAACACGAGATGATGAAATAAAAGAAATTAAAATCCTACCAAATGAATGGGCTGACCACAACCCAATACAGCTAATTTGGAGAGACAGGAGAGGAATAAAAAAAAGATGGACACTAAATACCCAAATAGTAAACGAAGAAGAGTATATTAATAAGCTGAAAGAGGAACTAAACTATTTCCTAAAATAATGAAACAACTTCAAAACAGAATATTTGGGATACTATGAAAGCAATTATAAGAGGTACAACAATTTCCTATAATGCTATGAGAAACAAGAGAACTTATACCTGACAAAACGTATTACAGCAACAAATCAAAGACTTAGAAATACAATTTAAAAAAACCTAAGATCCAAGGAATACAAAACTAGTTAATATTAGTCAAACATAAGCTGAATTTAATTGAACAAGATAAAATAGAAGTTAGTTTGAGAAGGTCCAAACAAAATTATTTTGAACACGCTAATAAACCAGGAAGATGGCTATCTTATAAACTTAAAAAGATAAAAGAAAAAGACTGATACACCAACTAATAGACGAGAAAGGCATACCACAACATGAGATTGAGAAGAAAAAGATATTATATTAAACTATTTTCAAAGATTATATAAAAAAAGAAGAAATCAATGAAGACAAAATAAGAACTTATCTGGAGAATACGAATGATAAAACAATAGGGGAAGGAGAGAAAGAATTATCAAATAAGGATATTACATGGTCTGAGTTGAAATCTGCAATGGAGAACCAAAGTAATAATAAATCCCTGGTCCAGATGGGATTCCAGTAGAATTGTACAAAGCTACAATAGAGTTAGTAGGGCCACTGATGCTGGAAGTGTTTAACGAAGTACTTTGGCAGCCAAAATGCCAGACTCATGGAGTGGGGGGAGTAATTTCGTTAATTCCGAAGGAGGATGTAGATGCCAGATATATCAACAATTATAGACCCATTTCACTTTTAAATGCTGATTATAAATTATTTACCTCAATTATAGCGAATAGAGTAAAACAAGTTTTAAATTTATACATTCATGAAGATCAAAATGGTTTCCTTCCATCCCGCCAAATCAAAAATAATCTAAGAACCGTTATTGACATCTTAGAATATTATGAAGTTCATCCAGAGAAACAATTTGCACTCATGTTTTTAGATGCGGAGAAAGCATTTGATAATCTACATTGGCACTTTTAATACAAAAATCTATAACATGAGTCTGGGCACTAAATTCGAGAACATTATCACAACAATTTACAACACCCAACAGGCCAACATACTAATTAACGGTGAACAAACAGGCCCATTAAACATTGAAAAGGGTGTTAGACAGGGTTGCCCCCTCTCACCCTCCTATTTATACTTGCTTTAGAATCACTGTTAACGCGGATAAGACAAAACTCTGAAATCCAAGAGTAAGGGTCAAAGCAGAGGAATATAAACTACAGGCGTTTGCAGACGATATGGTTTTCTTCCTAGAGGAACCCATGGAAAAAGGACATAACCTAATAAAAGAACTAGAACAATTTGGTTCAGTAGTAGGATTAAAGATCAATAGAAATAAGACAAAATTAATGACTAAAAATCTAACAGAGAATCAGAGGAAAGAATTAGAAAAACCATAGGGATACAGGCAACAAAAAGGTCAAATATTTAGGCATATGGTTAACACCACATAGTAAATCGCTCAAAGAGAATAATTATGATAAACTATTACAGCAAATTAAGAAAGACCTAGAATCCTGGAATAAGCTGCAGCTTTCTCTATTGGGCAGGATTGCCACGATCAAAATGAACATCTTACCAAAATTCCTTTACTTATTCCAGACAATCCCAATTAAATTACCAAAAAATTTTTTTGAAGATATAAATAAGGTAACACTTAAATTTATTTGGCAAGGGAAAAAGCTAGAATCAATATTAAGGCTTTACAAGATGCAAAAAGTAGAGGGGGCTAGCGCTCCCAAATTGGGAATTATATTATTGGGCAGCCAACTTATTATGGTTAAAAGACTGGGTTAATTTACTCAACCAAAGAACTTTAGCCTTAGAAGGGCACGATCTTCAGAGAGGGTGGCACGCATTTCTATGGGAAGTGGGGAAAACTAAACAGTCGTATTTTCATAGACACCTTATTAGAGATTCATTATTAACATTGGAAAAAAATATGCAAAAAACATTATTTAAAAATTCCAATTTGGCTTTCAACAATGGAGGCAATGGTTCATCCCAACAATTTGGATATAACAAAAACGACTAAATATAAAGATTTATTAGACCTCTAGGAAAATTAAGAACTCGACAGGATTTACAGGAACAGGGATTTAAAATTGACCAGTGGTTATATATAAAAATCCATAGCAGATACAAACAAGATATCAAAGAGTTTGGAATCTATAGCAAATTACAATATTTAGATAAAATCTTATTAGGATCAAATAAAAAGAATATCTCCAAGTTTTATAAATATTTATTGGAGGTAGAATTAGAGCAAGAGATACTGAAAGGGAACATGATAACGTGGAGTAGGAATATTGGAAGAAGCATTACATTAACAGAATGGGAAAAGATCTGGAATAGAAGCATCAAGATTACGAAATCGAGCGATGTGTACAAAGAAAATATGTATAAAATGTTATATAGATGGCACTTACCCTTTCGAGGTTGGCGAAGATGAACCCTAACATGAGCTCAAGGTGTTGGAAATGCAAAAGCACTGAAGGAACATTTTTCCACACTTGTAAAACTACCCAAAAATTTTGGCAAAAATCAGAAAATGGTTGGAGGAAATAACTAAAGAACAAATAGACTATAAACCAGAGTTCTTCCTGTTAGGGATCTCTGATAGATATTTATACCAAAAAGACAAAATATGTAATAATCCATATTCTAACTGCATGGCTAGATTAGCGTTTGCTCAATGTTGGAAATCACCTCATACACCTTCAGAGCAAATGGTTATTCAGAAAATTTGTGAGTGTGCTGAAATGGATAAACTAACGATAGCGTTAAAAACAAAGATTCCTCAACATTTTACGACAACTGGGACTCATGGTATAATTGGCTTACACAGAGACAAATTATGTAAATGATAAAAAGTAACTTAAACATAATGGAAAAGAGGAGTAGATTGGATATGACGAAGAGAAATGATCCTTACAGACTGTCACAAAAAGATATCATTCGTTTTTAATTGTATTTTCTACCCTATTCTCCCTCCCCTTCCTTCCCTCTCTCCCTCTATATCTTTTCTCTTCCCCCAACCAGCCTTTATCCGATGTGTTAGGCCAGGTGTTTTCCTTCTTTCCCCTAGCCGTTTTCTTTCTATTTTGTAAATGTATTGTCGATGTGTTTTTAAATTGTAAATTCAATAAAATCTATTTAAAAATAAAATAAAATTACTAAGAAATATTAGGATCAAGTTGGTTTGCTTATCCACAAGATTCTTAATGCTGATGTATAGTGAAAACCAGAATTTTTCCTTGTAGGATTGATAAAACAAAGAAATAAGGGACTTGGTCCTTATATATGACAATTACTGCAAGGCTTCTATATGCACAAAGATGGGAAGATATGTGAGCTTAATGAGATCAGCAGAGATGGCAAAATTGATTGCTTAAAGTTAATGATTTGATTGCTTGTCTTTCTGCATGATTTAGATTCCTTGCTTGATTTAAAAAAAGCCAAGTCTTGACTTTGGGATTTGATGATTACATGTTTTGACTATAGTATTATGGGGCATTGTTGGAGTTTAAAAGACATACATTTTACTTTAATTATTTTTATATTTTATATATTGGATATTATAGATGCTTATGGAATTATGATTCATTTATGGATTATTTATTTTATTTAGATTAAAAGATAATGATATCGTGTACAGTTCTATTCTTCATTTGTTTGATAGGAATGCATATTATATTTTAATTTTGTATGAGTACTTGTTAAACTAAAATAAGTGTATTATATATATTATAATTGTATCCATATTGAAGAGTTTTTGTTATTGTTGTTTTGTGACTTAAATTTTTTGCTGTTGTTTCATCTCCCTACATTTCCCTTTTTGTTATAATTTTATTATATTAATATTAATCTTTTGTCATTCACTTAATAAAATTCTGCATATATATATATATATATATATATATATATATATATATATAAATTTGCACTACTTGTCACTTGAAATCTTTTTTGAACACAATTTGTTGGTCACAACGCAAATATATGCCATTCTTTAATCGTCCTTGCTGTTTTCTTTTCCTGAAAAAGCAGGAAAAGAATATGGCTTTGAAGCTTGTATCCACATTATTTTTATATAATTTGCAAAAGAAGGAGAAAAGAGAGAGAAGAAGGCAGTGACATAACAGCTTTACATATTACTGTTTTCTCATAATAATCCATGCCTGAAACAGTTTTCAAATCTTGACTCTCAAATTGGCTTGAAATGTACTTTTGTGATTAGCTTGGAATCTTAAAATCAAGCTCTTTTTGAATAATATCAGAACTAAGCTAGATGAGCTTAGTTAGATATTCAGTCAAAAAAATTGTATTTTAAACTAGCCAGATAGTCATAAGTCAGCAGTAAGTGGAAGGTATCCTATCCCTCCCACCTGAGAGAAAAAAGAAAATAAAAGGAAAAGGAAAAAAAGATGACTTTAAATATTCCTTTAAAAATACTTCACGTAATCCACTCAGAGAAATGGCAAATATTTTATTTTAAATCCTAAATTGAAAATGGACATTTTGAACAGGCGGGAAACTGAAAAAGAATTCCATTACTTTTTGAATTATTGGTTTCTTATTGGTTTCTTTTGTTCTTCAGCTCAGGCCTCAAAATAATTTTGTAGCATTTTGGTAAAAATATGTAACCCAGCAATCCAGCAGTGGAAAACAACATGAAGAAAACCTGCACAGCTATTAGATATTTTCCCTTAATGTCAAGGTAAGTTGGAACAATGGATAGCCAAGCACTGCAAAAGGGCAACATATTGCACCTGGTAAATTTAGGTTGTTGAAAGTGCTAGATAGCATTTTGGCTAGAAGAACCATTATAAAATATAAGCCCATGAAATCCAAGATTCACTAAACTATAACAAATGAAATTTCATTATATTTCTGCATAGTTTTTTCTAATTTTGAACGTATGTCAACACCTAGAAAGGTGGAAGAAGACAACCACACAATATAAATAATTACTTGGAACCCTCCCCCCAGAAAAGAACAATGTAGATTTTCAGTCCTTTTTCTGCCCATTCTTGCATGCTGAATCCTGGCTCACCAGCCATGAAAGCCAGAACTACTGTCTTGTAGACAGCTCCTATTCTAACAAAAATTACTTACCAGCAATAAAAGCTACCAATTTAAAAAAATAACTGCTTCTAGTTTCCTAAAAATTCAGTGACAGTAACCTATTTAGTAACAGATATGGGATATGGGATATTGAAACTTGGTTTATAACAAGAGTAAAGGGTATGGAAGATAGGGAGAGAGGAAAGGGAGGAAGAGAGAGAGAAAAGAAGGAAGGATTCTGGCTGTGACTCAAACTACTGAATCTGATTGTGGATCTTCATGCTTTCCTATTATAAACTGCTCATTTTTTTTTCTAAAAATGAATATTGAATCAATAAATAGTTTGAATCGATTTGGATTGTAAATAAATTTCAGTCTGCAAAATAAATACAATCACACTCTCTTCAAAACAAATGGAATGAAGGCTGATTCACAGACTACGATTATATTTTCTATGACAGAATAATTCCAGTTTAAATAGTTACATTTTCCATTTATTTATTACCTCACAAAACAATACATGAGAGATGAATATAAATGATACAAATAACAAATATATGAAATGAGAAATAATACATGACAGAAATGTTGAAATAATTTTGTGTGTTTATTAACATTTTTTTCTTTTAATAAGTTGTTCTCTTTTATTTAACTCTGGCCTAACAATGATTACATAACATTTTGGGAAATATATACAGATCAGAAACCCAGCACTTGAGGCCAAAATGGAGAAAACTTCCACGGCCACCATGTATTTGCCTTTGGTGCTCAGGTAGGAAGGAACAAAAGAGAGCCACACACTGCAGAAGATCAAAGTACTGAATGTGAGACATTTGGCCTCATTAAAACTGCTTGGGAGCTTCCTGGAGAAAAAAGCTACTGTGAAACTGGCAGCTGCCAGAAAGCCCATGTAGCCAAGAACACAGTAGAACATGGTAGCTGAGCCTTCATTGCACTGCAGTACAATTTCTTCAAATTCTGAATAAATGTCTACTTCAGGGAAAGGGGGAAATGTGATGAGCCATACAGCACAGATGCCGGCTTGAATCAAGGAACTAGTAAGAACAATGGATGTGGCCAAGCCTCTTCCCACCCATTTCTTCACCTTGGATCCTGGCTTGGTGGCCATGAAAGCCAGAACCACAGTGATAGTTTTTGCCAGCACAGAAGACACGGCCACTGAGAAGATGATGCCAAAGCTAATTTGTCGAAGGAGACATATTATATTTCCAGGTGCAACAAGGAACTGCAGTGAGCAAAGGAAGCAGAGAAGGAGGGAGATGAGTAGAACATAAGTGAGATTTCGGTTATTGGCCTTGACAATGGGCGTATGGTGGTACTTCAAAAATGTTGCCAGCACTCCAAAAGTGCAAAAAGAAAGAGAAAGTGCCAGAATGACTAAAGTTATCCCCATTGGTTCTTCATAGGATAAGAAAGATATTTTTTTGGGAAGACATGAATCTTTGTCCTTGCTTGGATATTGTTCTTCTGGACATTCAGAACAATCCCGCATGTCTGAATTTAAGAATATATTTTTTAAGTAATCAGTGTGTGTGTGTATATATATATATATAATCTTTGTAATATGATAAAGAAAAAAATGAACAAAAGAGAAATATAATCAAGATAGAAATACATTATTAACAAAAATACATAACAAGTTCTTTTGTAAAATGAGAATGATAGAAATAAAATGAGAACAACAGAACAGAGTAAAATTGGTCATGACATTACAATGTACCTTGATACCCTAAGCTGCTATTGTTTATCTAATTTTCTACTGTGGCATTAATGACTTAGAATTTAGAATGGTTGTCAGCTGCCACTTCATTCTTGCTTCACTATCACTATGTGCCATAAACTTGGTGGGGAATGGGGGTTTCCAGGGTAATAAAACTCACTGTATCTCCTGAGGCACATTTCTCAAGGTTGGGTGGATGGAAAATAGATGCATATCAGCTTTTACTAGAGATGTCCATTTTAAAAACATCTTTTTTGAATTCAATTGGATATGAGAGTCAGTATGGGGGAGCACCTAAGCGAAGAAACAGTTTGACTTGGAAGGTTTTTGTGTCTTCAGTTCTGGCCTTGCATTACTGTAATTCACTTGACTTCTAGTTAACTATACCTTTCTCACCAAATGGAGTTAAGGATTGTTTTTACTTAGAAGATCAGGCTGAGGAAATTCAGAAAATGCTTTATTCTCTTAAAAGACCCCTTTTCATGGTTATTACCCTGTTCTTATACTTTGTATGTTTTCATTTATTTGCTTGTTCTATTTAACAGGTGTAAAATTTGCTGCATGTTTGTTATTGACCCCCAGCTAATATTTTAACTGAGGAAGAGTATGTGACATTGGATGTCTGTGGTTAGAATACATTCAGGTTGTTAAAGGGTTCATTTGCTTTATTTATTCTGTTTTGGTTTTTAATGTAATATTACTTTGTGCCACAAAGTATTATATAATGCAGATGAGCATGTAAGCTTCTAAAAAGTAAAATAGAATAAAACCATATGAATATTCATATTTACAAGTAAAACAAAGCTTATAGTGGATATTTTCTAACACAGTTAAAGAAAGAAGAGAAGCCAAAAGCACTAGTGTTACTTTCGCCAAATCTATTAATTGCTTGAATTATTTTGTAAACCAGATCAAGATAGCATTTAATGTATAGAAATAAGAATGCTAACAGAATAACAGAGTTGGAAGGGACCTTTGGGGTCTTCTAGTTCAATCCCTTACTCAAGCATCAGACCCTATTTCATTTCAGATAAATGGTTGTCCAATCTCTTCTTTAAAATCTCCAGTGTTGGAGCATCCACAATTTCTGAAACTGTTCCAGTGATTAATTATTCTAACTGCCAGGAATTTTCTTCTTGTATCTTCTTTCTTTGATTAATTTCCATCCACTGCTTCTTGTCCTGCCTTAAAGTGCTTTTGAGAATAGGTTGATCATCTCATCTTTATTAGCAATCCCTTCAAGATTGGAATACTGTTATCACTGAAAGCTTAGGAACCAGAGACAAATTCTTTGTGTGTCCAATCACACATGGCCAACAAATAATATTCCATCATGTCATATGTATTCCTTCTTTTCATTAAATTAGAGATACCCAATTCCTGAAGCCATTCTTCATATGTTTTAAACTCTACCCCCCACCCCCGATCATCTTCTCTGTACTCTTTCCAGAGTCTCAATATTTTTTAATATTGTGATGACCAAAATTGGATTAAATATGAAGTCTAAATAAATTAATAACCACATAAATAAACAACTAAATGTTCCCTACAATTACATGTGTTATGTTAAATCCTGGTGTGGTTTCACACTATTAAGATGAATTTTGCTCACAAGGCCTCTTACCCTTCTGTCTTGATATTTTCTCTCTGGGGCATGGAAAACAATCATAGCAGCAAAATGGCTTCTCTTCCTGTTTTTTCTTGAAATAACCAGGAAGGCAGCTTTCAGTACACACAGAAACAGGTAGTGTCTGCCCAAAAATTGAATTAAAGTTAGCATTCAATCAGGTTTTTGATAAAATAATTAAAATATCATGATTAATTGGCATTTTAAATAATAGGATTATAATTGTGAGGTTTTTTCCTCATCAACATTATCATCAAAATTATTCAAGAATCATTTTTTTTCTTCTGTTCTATTAATAGGAGAAGTTATATACAGTAATATTGTTTCTTCTTAGCTGGAAGCATGCTAAAGTTAACTTAGTTGTACTCATAGCTAAAATTTCTTCTGGCCACTTTACATACTTTATATGCTAATACAATGGTGTGGCATATAATAAAGGCATTTACAAGGGTTGGTATATAGGTAAAGATTAAAGATTAAAGAGAGCATATTTAAAAGAGATTACACTCTTTAAATGAAAATGCAGTGACAGCTTGATCCCAAGACTCTGATTCAGGATTGAATCACCACACCTAATTTGTGAACCCAGATTCTGATTTGCAACAGAATTTTCACATCACAGCTTTTCTCCTGCATAAGGTTTGCAACTGATGCCAAATCCAACATCTGGATGGACGTATTTCAAAGAGGAAGCATTTAATCCTTTCTATCCTTCCTTGCCAGATTAAACATGAAGTTGTTACAGGATGTAAATATTAGTGCAGGGATTATTATGGTGGAATCCGGCCTTCACAAGAAACA
Organism: Pseudonaja textilis; assembly: GCF_049901715.1. Taxonomy (NCBI): domain Eukaryota; kingdom Metazoa; phylum Chordata; class Lepidosauria; order Squamata; family Elapidae; genus Pseudonaja; species Pseudonaja textilis. Next base: position 108,230,742 of record NC_142008.1, on the reverse strand, counting down.
AACTGATAATCAAGTGATAATATTTCAAAGTTTAGGTAGAATTTAAATAATGGAAATCAAAAACTAAATCTGGCAGCACGCTTATGAAAGCAGCCAGTAGGTTCATCTCTCCTCCCCACAGCCACAAAATTTCCTCACCTATGTCTAATAAAGACAATTTGGCTCATTGATTATTATCATAATACAAAACTAATGTAATATTATGTGGGAATTCATCAATCAGACTTGACATTGAATCTGAACTAATTCATCTTGGTAGTCTTTCAGCTTCTTTTAAACTTCTTATATATTTTTTCTTCTAAATGTTTAATTGTTTTTCAAATAAATCAGCAACTAGTCTTTCTTTTTAAATTTTTTATTGAATATCACCATGCTTTATTTCTGAAATAACTCTCTATAAATTGTATTTCAAATAGCTTGTGCCACAAGAAAAAGCTCAAAACTTATTTGTAAAAATGATAGAGTTATTTTTGGATAACAACTCATCATGCAAGCAAAAATATCAGAACCTATTTGATTGAGTTATTTTTGGATAACACTTCATCATGCAAGTAAAAATATCAGAACCTACTTGGTTGAAAGTGCTGTGCCATGTGATGACTTCATCATGAATGGTGAATTTTTCTTTTTCAACCCAGGGATCCAGTTTCCCTACTTTCACTCGTTGGAAGGATTGGTTTGGGAATGTGACCCAGTTTATAATATCATATCCAACTATCAATTCCCTTCTCTGGTTGAACACAATCCTATCCCCAGCACTGTTATTAAATGAGACCCTTTTCAGGAATTGGTGGAGCTGAATAAAATAAAATAAAATCTGTCACTACCTCCATTTCTTTCCCATCTATATTCCAGGAATTGAGATGGCCGAATGCCATAATCTTAGTTTTCTTAATGTTGAGTTTCAAGCCAACTTTTGCACTCTCTTTCTTTACCTGCATCAAGAGGCTCTTAAGTTCCTCCTCACTTTCTGCCATTAAAGTGGTATAATCTGCATATCTGAGGTTGTTGATATTTCTACCAGCAATCTTAATTCCAACTTGTGATTTATCTAGTCCTGCCTTTCTCATGATGTGCTCTGCATTTATTTTTTTACTTTGTTCACATTAGCAACTTTTGTATGTCCCTTTTGGAAATAGAGCTAAGTGTAAACAAACCAGATTAAATTATTTCCTTTTAAATTAAATATTAAAATTAAAGATACATAGAAGATGGCGGCACCCAACTAGGGAGGTTAGGCTCTTGCTCCTGAAGCACTATCTCCCTATAAAGCCAGCACCTGCACCAGAAATCACCTTTAAAGCTGCCGCCTGTGCCAGGAACCATGAGTAAACCAGAGCCCCCAAAACAAGCCCCCAAAATGCTGGATTCTGAAGCCCTGGAGCCCAATCACACCAGAGGAGCTCCTGCTAGCCGATCTGGAGCCCTTCTCTCTTTCCCCAAAGAAGTGAAGCTCTTTCCATCAAGCCCTATTAACCACACCCGTGGAGCTCTTGAACTGGGCCACTTGGAGCCAGTGGAGCGCAAACAGCACAACTTCATTTAAATCCCCACACAGCTGATCGAAGTACCTTCCACACCAGACAATATGTCTCCATTAATATCTCCCACACAGTTTCCCCATAGCCACAATGGACAGCTGGCAGGGAGAAATAAGGAGGGAGGAGAGAGAGACCAAGACTTTAAGGAATTTTGCAGTCCTTTCTTGAACAGAGTCAGCTGCATGTTTTGCTCTTATATCAGCACATTCCAAACCTACAGTTTTTACAATGAGTGTTCCCAGCAGATCAGAAAACAGCAACAATAAATCAAAGCAAAGTTATAAGTAATCAGATTGCCTGAATTCTCTCCCTGAATTATTTTCTCTTTCTGAACCACAAACTTGTTTAAATTCAAAAATAAGAGGCCAGAGATACCCCCTTCAGCATCTTTGTATCTTTGCTATCTCAAAAACTCAATTTACAAAACAAAAAAGAGAGTATAAACCCTTGCTCACTGATTGTTTTCAAGAGGAAAGAGGGAAACAGTTTAAGTGGGACTTGAAAGCGTTACCTATGTTCATGTTTTAAAACCTATTTCACACAAAGAAACTGCTATTTCTCTAACCCAGGAAAAGAGGCCTTTGACCAGTTTATTAGGGGATATAAACCTATTCTCATATATCAGCAACAGCTAGTAAAGCAATAACCCTTTACTAGCTGACTCTCAATACTACTTCATTACTTTCATTATCTCAAAACTTATAAATTTCTACCTCAAGACCTAAATCAAAGATTAGATAATGATGTCTCCAAAACAATTTATTTAAAATAATTAATTTTTATCAAATGATTAATTGATTTATTGTTTTTATTGATTAGTGTGATTAAAGTGTTTAGTGCATATAGTGTGACTACTGATTAGTGTAAATGATTAGTGATTCCTGTGAACTAAAATCAGTGATTTAGTGAATTTAATTGAACAGTGTGATCAGTGATTAATGTAATTAATTAGGCTGTTTGTTGCTTACCAAAATTATTTGATTAGAGTGATTTGAATAATTGATAAATTGATTATTGAAATTGATTAATTGGAGTGTTATTAACTATACTGATGAAGCAATTTGTCTAAAATAATTGATTTATCATCTAATAGTATAATAATTAATTGTTAAATGACCACTAATTTACTGATTCATTGAATTGATAGAGATTTAATAATGTATCAATTATCTAGTCAATTGATTGATTTTTAGTTATAAGTAACCTTACTTTTGATTTGTTCTCTAACATATCATTAACATTCATTAAGTAATTGCCTACCTATCACATTAACTAGCTATTGTAATTGATTACTGTACTATTGCATTGACCATGCCAGCCAAAAACTCCAAACCCTCCACTACCAAACAACAAAAGAATAATATCTCTACCAATGACCTTCCAATTTCATGCACATGTTTCAGATATCTTGAAACCATCAATGAAAGTGAAATTAACATCAAATGCCTCCTATGCGACAATCAAGCCCACCCGGCCTGCTTAAATCCAAACAAAAGCCTAGCTGATATGGTTAAAAATTCATATACATTCTTTTGTCTGTGTCCATCATATTTTCCTAAACTAAACAAACTGAGTACCCTGCATGCCAGAGTTGAAAGCATAGAATCACTCATTCACTCAGCAGAAGAACAATTAGCAAGACGTTTGAAAAAACTATACAAGCAAGCCTAATCTCTCTTGAAAAAAAAAATACAGCACAGATAAGTGATTATCTATCAGTTCAAAATCAATTCCCACAACTACCACAGCCACTACCTCAACTACAATCACAACTACAACCAAAAATAACCACCAAACCACAGCCACAAATAATTACTATCCCATCAAATAATTCCACAAATAACATACCCTTACTCATCAGAGACACCGTGGAACATGATCAGAAACATCCAAATGCCATCTTATTTGGTCTCGAAGACACCAACAAATCAGACGACATCACCAATGTTTGCGATATCATAGCAACTCAAATACGACAAACATCTCTCCTGAAGATATCATTGAAATAACCAGAGATGGCCCTGAGTACAAATACAATGATGGCTCTGTGGTCCCAAGATTTTGTAGAATTGTTTGCAAAAATGAGTCCAGCAAATGTATATTCATTCATACAATAAACGCCATTTCAAAATCCAATCCCACCCATAAAAAACTTCACTCAAGACCAGACTTATCCATACTGCAAAGAATCCGCTACCATGAACTCTGCACAGAACTCAAAAACCATCTAGACAATGGAGAAAAGGATCTCTACATTGACTACCATGCTGACTGTATCAAAAGTAAGTCACACAACTCACAACTCAGCATCCAACCCCACTTCAACCAATCCACCATCACCCAAGACTAGACACACAATTACCTCAATTCCAACTACAGCTGGCCTTAAATACAAGTTACTCAAGGCCCTGTAAATAAAATACCTGAATTTCTCATCTTACTAAATACGGCAAAATTTGCCAACTCATTTGTCTGTGAAACATGGCTCAACGCATCTCTCCCTAGCTCCATTACCACAGTAAGAGACTATCATGTTTACTGATCAGATTGTGAAATCCGTAGAGGAGGTGGTGTTGCTATCTTTTATAAAAAGTCCCTACATCTAAAAAACATCCAAGTTACTCAGGAGCTTGCTCTTCCTGAGACCATCGTCTGTGAACTGTCCTTAAATATCACATTTCAGTTCTTCCTATGTTACAGAGCCCCTGATTATGACATCAAATATGCAAACAAACTAAATACACTACTAACATGGGCAGCATCCTGCCCACACACTTTTATCTTTCTTGGTGACTTCAACCTACCTCATATTAACTGGACCCTTATTACCTCATATTAATTGGACCCTTAGCATATCAACTGAACCCACACATGCAACCTTCTATAATGCTGTAACAAATCTGGGACTAGAACAACTAGTATCCAACAATACTAGACTTAATAAGTGCCTCGATCTCATCTTCTGCAAAAGTTTGAATTCAATTTATGGAATAAAGATTAAAGAACTCTTTTCCAACCGTGACCACAACATAATTGACTTTTGTCTCATCATATGTTCACACAAAAATCATCACAATGACGGAATCTCCAATTATAACTTCAAAAAAGGCAACTATGATCTTATAAGCAACGATCTCTCATCCCTTGATTGGCAATTTCTATTCACTGGATGCAATACTGTTGAAGACCATTGGAACATATTTTTACTTGAAGTCAAAAGAGTCATCAAACTATATGTACCAATAACAACTCCAAAAACCAGAAAAAACAGATTACCCATAACAATAAGAAAGCTTCAATCCAAAAAGAAATTATTTGGCAGAAAAACAAATCTGGTCACGTTGCCAACTTCAAAAATGGATACAAAAATTTATGTCACCAGATAAAGACTGAATGCACTAATCATCACATTAAACAAGAAGAAAACCTTCTATGCACCAATTCTACCTGCGCTTTCTACAATTTTGAAAACAACAAACTAAAAGATTCAAGGTCCATCCCACCCCTGAAAGGACCAAATGGTAAAGACAGCAATGATAACACCATTAAAGCCAACTTCTTTAACACATTCTTTGGCTCAGTATTTGTAAACAGCAATGGATCATGCCCAGTATTTCCTAGCCGAACCACAGGCAACTACAATGATCCAATACATATCGATTTCACAGAAGACAACGTTGAAAAAGCACTACGCAATCTAAAACCATCTCTATATATTGGACCGGACGGAATATGTGCCTACTTCTTAAAAAAGCTATCCACTGCCATAGCCAAACCTCTAAGCATAATCTTTGAAAAATTTTCAGGACCAGCTCCTTGCCAAAAACTATGGTCATAAGCCACGGTCATCCCCATCTTCAAAAAGGGAGACCCCAGCCTAGTTGAAAATTACAGACCAATCTCTTTATGCTGCATCACCTGTAAAGTCATGGAATCAATTATTAACCAATCCATTATCCTCCACTTAGAGACAAACAACCTACTCTCCAATAAACAATTTGGTTTCAGAAAAAAAACTATCCTGTAATCTGCAACGCTTACACTGCAAAAACATATGGACTACACAACTTGATCAGGGCAAAGCAACAGACACAATCTACATAGACTTCTGAAAAGCCTTTGATTCAGTGGTACATGACAAACTACTCCTAAAACTAAAATCCAATGGTAACTCTGGACACCTGCATAACTGGATAGAAGCATTCCTATCAAACAGACAACAAATGGTCAAAATTGGGAGTGTCCTATCAAATTCTGTACCTGTCAACAGTGGTGTCCCCCAGGGGAGCGTTCTAGGACCAACTCTCTTCATACTCTACATAAATGACCTCTGTGATCATATTAAAAGCAACTGCATTCTCTTTGCTGATGAAGTAAAGCTATTCAACACCACAAACAATACTGTCACCCTTCAAAAAGGGGTTGACTATGTATCAGAATGGTCAAACAAATGGCAACTTCAAATCTCAACAAATAAATGCTCTGTCCTACATATTGGCAAAAAAAATTAGAAAATAAAATACAAGCTGAATAGTCAAGACCTTGTTGATGATCCAAACTCTGTCAAGGACCTTGAAGTTCTCATCTCTAATGATCTAAGTGCTAGGGCCCACTGTAACCACATTGCCAAGAAGGCATTAATAGTTGTTAACCTAATCCTATGTAGCTTTTTTTCTGGTAATATCACACTACTAATGAAAGCATACAAAACATTTGATTGACCAATACTTGAATACAGCTCATCAATCTGGAACCCACATTACGTATCTGATATTAACACAGTTGAGAAAGTCTAGAAATATTTCACAAGAAGAGTTATCCACTCCTCTACTCATTGCAGAATACCTTATGCCACCAGACTTGAAATTCCAGACCTAGAAAACCTAGAACTATACCGCCTTTGTTCCGATCTAAATACAGTATATAAAATCATACATTGCAATGTCCTACCTGTCAATGAATACTCCAGCTTCAACCATAACAATACAAGAGCACACAATAGATACAAACTCAAGGAAAACCGCACCAAACTCGATTGCAGGAAATACGACTTCAGCAACAAAGTGGTCAATGTCTGGAATGCTCTACCTGACTCTGTGGCTTCTTTCCCAAACCCCAAAAACTTTAACCTTAGACTGTCTACTATTGACCTCACCCCTTTCCTAAGAGGTCTGTAGGGGGTTTCCATAGGCGTACCAACATGCCTACCATCCCTGTCCTATTGTTTCTTTTTTATTGTTATATGTATCCATTTCATGTATCCATAACCATGTTTATACTTATACCTGTTATCTTATAATTGTTTGACAAAATCAATCAATCAATCAATCAATCAATTAATTTTCATACTGATATTAACTGGCTGGAATCTTCTTATCCCAATATATCAGATCCAGCAAATCTTTGAAATCTCTCCCATGCTGAAGTCTAAAAAAAAAAATCCTGTATGTAAATACACCCATGGCCTAATTAAGTTCTATGTGTTGCATTACCTTCTTTTGATCATGACATCCAAAGTTCTATTGAAATTCTCCACTAAACCACTTTTTGATCATTACAATGGGGTACATGGAAGAAGCCTCCTTGAAGACAATTGTTAAAATGAAGCCCTCAGTAGTCAGATGCACCTTGGCCAACACTGGAAATATTACTAGAGGCACATCTTTCCCTCCCCAAAACAGGAAGTTTGGGTATTTTTTTTCCAAATCCAGCCATTATTATTCTAATTTTCAATATTGTATTTCTCTTTTTAATGTACGATGTCCTGACTCAAGAATAGTCCATACTTTCCATATTATTCCTGACTAGAGTTGCTGAATTCATCAGAAGCACAATAACTGAAACTATTGGCATAAAAAGATTGCTTAAATCCTGATTTAACTGCTTTACATCACTGTGGTTTATAGTTCACTTCCCCAGTATAGTAGTTCCAGAGATCAAAAGAGTAAGTTTATACAATTTCTTACAAGGTGTCTTGAGCTGGTTGATTACCTCAAGATGATTATTTCCATTCTCTGGATTGAAGCTTTAATTTGTTAAGTAATAGTATTAAAAGGCATCTTTTTGTTCTTATGTTTTGCTCCTTGGCAAGTATTATATAGATTTTTCACAATTTGCTTTCATAGAATTCCATATAATTCCATTAAAACAAATTTCTATACCATTGATAAAGAAGACGATACCTAAAACATGGTCAGAGGCTTATATTACACTTATTCCAAAAGAGGAGGCTGGTCCACTGCAAATTAAGAACTATAGACCGATTTCTTTATTAAATGCAGTCTATAAAATTTTTGCTTCGATATTAGCAGAAAGACTTAAAAATATTTGAATAATTTTATTCATCCAGATCAAAATGGATTCCTGCCAAAGAGACAAATTAGAGACAAT